>NW_022196912.1:127724547-127777536 GCF_008632895.1 Mastomys coucha | reverse complement strand
TTCATTCACAGACGCGGCCAAGAACTTAGATTGGATGGGCCGTGGGTTTGAATGGGGCCTACGAGTCTCTAAGAATAAATACGACTTCGGTCTTACCTTTAAGATTAAACTTCCTAAAGAAATCCCCAATAGAAATCTTGCAGCTGCTGGCCCTAATATCGCACTCCATAACCCTGCAGGAGCACGCCCACGGCCACTACGACCCAGGCCCACTACACCCTCCTCAGCCACTCACATTCCCTCTCCTCCCTCCCTTTATTTACCTACTATTCCCATGGGACCTCCCAGCATTGCAGAACTTATTCTTGATCTTGTCAACGCCTCTATACAAACTATCAAAGATTAGAATTCCTCTGGATACCCAGAATGCTGGATATGCTTTTCTCCTATGCCTCCCTTTTATGAGGGTATTACCCTTTTTGCTCTCCCAACCCTCACCAATCAGACCTCCTATGCAGCTTCAGCCACAGGACCAGAGGTAGGCATCACCTTACAATCTGTTTCTGGCATCGGCACATGTCTCCGAGGACCTGTAATTTTGCCTCCCCGTGCCCTCTGGGACATCTGTAATCAGACTCTTGTTTTAAATCTTACTTATCGGTATGTTTTAGCCCCAAATGGCACGTATTTTGCTTGCTCCCTTGGCCTGCTACCATTTATTTACACCCCTCTGTTTGTAAAAAGCAAAGATTGGTGTGTTATTGTTGTTCTTCTTCCCCGCTTTACTATCCATAAGCCAGAAGAATTTTTAAATTTTATTGAAAAAGGAGTATCCATCCATTCTAGAAATAAGCATGAGCCTATCACCGCCATCACTATTGCCACCTTATTGGGCATTAGCGCGATAGGTGCAGGCACTGGCATTGCCTCCCTTGTAACCTCAAGGCAAGGCTTTGCTGAACTCCAGTATCTTATTGATAAAGATATCACTAACCTGAAGGATGGAATCAAAGATATTAAGAGCTCTCTTGATTCCCTTGCTGAGGTGGTCCTTCAAAATCGTAGGGGCCTAGATCTCCTGTTCCTCAAGGAAGGGAGACTGTGTGCAGCTCTCAAAGAAGAATGCTGCTTTTATGTCAATAAAACAGGCCTTGCTCAAAGAAGCCTTGACAAAGTCACCAAGGCCCTAGAGGAGCGCCAAAGGGCTCGAGAAAAACAGGAGGCCTGGTATCAAAATTGGTTCTCTGTCCCCACTTGGCTTACCACCCTCTTGCCCAGCCTCCTGGGACCCTTTATAGGGATCCTTCTCCTCTCCTTTGGTCCCTGGGCCTTCAACCGTCTAACCACTTTTGTTAAGAAGCAAGTCAACTCTGCTACCAAGAATGTGCAGATCCACTATCATTGCCTGGAAACCGGAAACCCAGACAACAACACTCTCGAGGTTCAAAGCCCACCACCTCCAGCCTCTGCTACTCAACAGCCCATATCAAGACCATATGGGCAGCCGCTGCATTTCCAGGCTGTACGAGATGCTGGATGGAGAGCTTGGTTTTGCCCTAGACGCCTTTGGTGAATGCTAGTAAGATCCTCCTGCCCCTCGCGACTCTCTTGCCTTAACTGTACTCGGCCCACTGTGGTTTTACCCCACATCCAGTAGACCTGGTAAGACTCGACCACCTAAGACAGGGCAGCCTCGGGTGGGGGGGCTGACCCTGAGACGGGTAAGAGATCGAGCACCGCCCTCTAACAGGCTCAGGTCCACCGTGAGACCCTCTCATTGGCCGGGATCGTGTTAACTCTTTAATCAAGGGTTTGGCCCTCCCAGGCCAGGGTTGTAAAACTACCCCGAGAACGTGTTGCAGAGAGCGCCTTTACTAAATACAGAGAGGGGAGATGTTGGGAACCAAATGGCACTTGGCTGACCTGCCTCTACCTGACTAGAATCCAGAGACAAATATTCTGCCTGGCAACCACAAATTTCCTGCTTGGCCCTAAGAGAAGCATGATCAGTGTACCTTGACTTTTGAGAAACCGTTACCTATCCAACCATTTCCTCCCTACCTGTTGTCCTCAGGGTTCCCATGGCCCCCAGAAGATCTTGTAATTCTTCACTGTACTCTCTCCTCCCCCCTACCCTTCCAAAACCTTGTTTTAAATTTGAGCACCTGCTTTTAGTAAACGGCTCTTGACAAGCAATGCTTCCTTGAGTCCTGTCTTCTCTCTCGCCCATTCTTTATTTTCAGGTTACGACCCTCCTCATGTCCCCTGAATTACTGAGACCCACGGGTCGGGTCAATTAAAGTTTAAACATCTTTTCACTAATCCATTACTACAGAGGATGTTAAAAGGAAAACTCTAAGACAAGGAAGGTACCTCTATTCAAGAAAACACAAGGAATTAAAATTTTACAGAAAAAAAAAAAAAACAAGAGAATCCATCTCCGTCTCTCTGTCTCAGTATTTCTTTCTCACACACACACACACACACACACACACACACACACACACACAAACAAACAAAAACACACACTAACATCTCCAACATAAAAATAACAGGAGCTAGAATATCTCTCTACATCAATTTTCTTAATTGGCCAATAAAAAAGATACTGGCTAACAGAGTGGATGAGTAAAGGGTATCTAATATTCTGTGTATAAGAAACATACCTCAGCAACTAAGATAACCAATACTTCAGAGTAAATGATTCTTTTTCTGGGTGGAACAGAATGAGGAAACTTCTCTCTTACCAGGAGAAGGTGGTACTGATTGGGGACATTAAAAGCACAGTTGTAGAAGAATGTCAGTAGGGACCTTGTCTAAGAAGTGGAGGTGAAGTCATGCCAAGATGTGTTCCCTGTGATATCCACAGTCCTCATATTGTCTTATTCTAGATTCAAACTATAGGAAGCCAAAGACAATGATGCCTACATTGTAATAACTAAAGGGAGTCAGTATCCACCTTCCCCAAGTATTAAGGGAAGGGAAGCTCCCTACATCGATATGAATCTTAAAAACCATTCAAGAATGAGTTCCTCCTACCACTGAATTCTGTCTGTGACTCCTGAAGACACTGGCATGTATTACTGTGCAGGAGACACAGTAAGGGAACTTCATTTTGAGACCAGAATAAAAGATTGCAGTGGAGGAACTCTGGAACATCAGGAGGCATTGAGTATGTACCTAGCCCAGGAATGCTACTTTGGAAATGACAAGGAAAGAAAAGAATGTGTTTTTGTTTGGTTAGTTATTTGATTGGTTTGTTGTTAGTTTTTGATTTGTTTTGACTGTGCTTCTCATCTTGCTAACGGCAGCAAGGCTTGGGGTGATTTCTCCCTCTGATCATGAAAAAGTGTGTTTTGATAAATTCCATTATGTTTATTTTTCATTATGTCTCTCACTATTGTCCTTTTGATTGTGAGCTAAAATATTAGTAGCTGAGTCATCTCTCTGGTTTTAGGAATATATATGTATACATATATATATATATATATATATATACATATACATATATGTATACATATGTATATAGTCATACATATATATGTGTATATATATATGTATATATACACATATATACATGTATGTGTATATATATACATATATATACATATATATGTATGACTATATACATATGTATATATATATTGTATATGTATATATATACATAATGTAGATATATATATATTGAAAAGAGCGTTTTGAAACTCAGCTGACCTCAGCATGGCAATATTTGTTACACTAAATTATTAATCCCACATTTGATTGCTTACACCCTTCACCTTTAGAGACATATGTATGTTGGAACACATTCTAGACTGCTTACACAAAAACACTTGCTGTGATTCTTAGGAAATGAGGCGAAGAGTAATACGATAGTTCATACATCATGACAACTTTATTTCTACCTTACAACTGACAACAAGGGATTTCCTGGAGTCCGGTGTGTATGGCTGATGTACAAGGTCTCAGTGGTTAGTGGTCACTCCCTACAAAATAAGGAATATTTTGTGCAAGAAAATATATCATTTGGTATTATATTTTTTAAAGAACATATTTAATGAATACCTAAGTGTTCACAGTGGTACCTACTATTTTTAAAAGTATCAGAAAAGAATTTACCTCTGTCATAGAAGAGAACTGAAAATTATGTATATTATTAAATAACGTGGCATAGCATAGAAAGTGATTAGACCCTCAGAATCTGTACTGTACACATGCCTCTCCACTGTTAAGACCTGTATCCACTACTGATACCCATAGCCCAAAAGATCTGACATGAATAAAAAACTAAGGACTCAAGTGATGGTCATCCAACCAGTCAGCAAGATCCACAGATTATTATAGTAAGCTTTAAGGATTATCTAATGACAGCCATGCCTCTGATTCAACAGGGCAAAGTGATCATGGGAGGAAAGCATAGCCTGGTGAATGAACAAAGAAGAGGTCATCTCCATGTGCACAGAGCAACATCTGTGCAGCATGATATATCATTTCTTGTTTTTCTGGGAGTTCATGGCCAAGGTAGGAAGGAAGGTATTTGTATTTCTAGCTCTGTTGTGGGAAATGCTAAAAACAACAAACTGACATGTTCCTGTGCTTGTGCCTCTGCCCTAGAGGCCTGGTTAGTCAAGCACTGGTGGTCAATAGCCTACCTGTTTTTATCTCATAGAGTCTTTGACTGAGAATCCCACAATCTCTCCACCCAGCTTGCTAGGTTCCCACTGGCAGGTTATCACCAGGCCAACCCTATATTTCAAATCCCTCATGGCCTTTGTGGTGCACCTCAGGCAAACCCACACTTTGCTGCTGTACCTTTCTCTCTTGAACCTGGATAAGCCACCACATGAAGGAAGACACAACACAAACTAGATCAGAAATGATGGTAACTCAATAGTTGGGTACAGCAACTAAAATCCTAATCTTGTAAGCCTTATTAAATCTAAATCCTTCAGTGATGACTCCTGATGGACCCATCATTGAAATTGGGAGACACTCGTAGCTCCATCTTGTTCTTATGCTATCCCAGTCCAAAAAACTTAACTCTCTCCTGCTCCCTCGCTTCCTTTGTCCAACATAGAACTCCCTCCTACTCACCCAGTGATTGGCTCCTTTATTCATTAGGGGATTGACTCACAAGAACAGCACCAGGCCCATACACAACACTTACCTCTTTCTCTTCTAATAACAAACAAAAGTTTTCTCTCAAATATAGAGCACAACTATTATCATTTTGCAATTTATAAAGAATTAGACAGACCTAACACCCAGTCCACCATTTATGTCGTTAAAATAGAACATTGTCATCTATCCTAAATTATAAGACTTATGATTCTACCTTGATTTATATCTTGGCTTTATATTGTATGACATCTGAAACCATTCTCTTAAATCTGTTGTCTCAATGTAAATAGCCTGGGTTGTCTATGAGACTATAAGTAGGTTTTCAATCCCATCAGAAATCTGAGAATGACCAACTAACTCAAAATACATAGGAAGCATAACACATCTTCCAGAACTGAGACAGCTGCCTACCTATACAACCCCAGTAAGTCAGTAAGTTGGAACATTCATCTGTCTTGAGCCTTCTGGCCCAGGATCATCTGACAGATTTTAGAGAAACAGAAAATTAAGTACTAGCCTATTCTGTCTCAGCAGAACCAAACTGTCAAAACCAGAAAATTGTGTCCTTTTCCTGGACAGTATTATGTCTGTAGGTGAAATGAGGCAATTCTTGCCTAATGGCTGTCTCACCACCCCTGGAGCAACTCCATTGATGCTAAATTCCTTCTTTGAATCCAAGCAAGGGAATGCTGTCAGAAGCAGACTTGTCTCAGCAAGTGAATAAATAACATTTAATGTCACATTCTGTGGCTTTCTGGGTTTTTTGAAAACCAACTATCTATGTAAAATAATCTGGAGTGTTCTCCATTAACTTCCCTCAGCTATTTCTAATTAAAATATCTGAAAACCCCCTACAATAAATTCATAGCCATGACTTTACTATATGGCCCTTAACTCACAGGCTTAAACATCTCAGATAAGTTTATAATAACAGATATAGAAGGACTGGGTCTAAGCCCTATACTTCTAAAATTTTTGTATAAACAGATGAAATTAATGCCAATGAAAAACTTGGTTTTTGCATCAAATTAAATTCTGTACCAAAATAAGAACTCATGACTTCAACTTAGTCAGAATTATAAAGACTTCTACCAAATGAGATTATAGATTAACAATAAATATCAGCTATTCCTCCCTGTTACATTTACGATCAATTCAACATTCCCTAGAAAGACAGCCTATAATAACCACCTCCAGCCCCAAAGCCCAGGGAACTGGACCAATGACTCTTCATAACTTCTTCTAGCTGAATATGGGCATAGAGATATTTTGAAGAGGTGGGGGGAAGGCTAGAGGAAATGGGGGAGTTGGCTTTAAGAAGGCACACCAACAATTGATTTAATTTCTGATGCTTGTGTCCTGACTGGATCCTGCTGAAAGTCCAAGACGTCAGAAGTTCAAGCAGGTCAGTTCAGCATCTCTGACAATAAGACTCACCAAGGCTGGATGTGAGGGTGATCTGGCTGCGACATCTGTCACCCCATTGATCACCAGGGTTGATTCGGCTGACCTGGCTGGCTAGGCAGGTGTCCCCTTCCTCCCTCACTGCTCCATGTGCATCCTTCCTGAAGCTGCATGCTCGGTCGAAGAGGACGACCTTCCCCGAATAAAGGAGGACTGGTCTTCGGTTAAGGGTATACGAGTAGCTGCACTCCCCTGCTAGAACCTCCAAACAAGGTCTCAAGATTCACCAAGGCTGTATATTCTGTAATATACAAATCTTAAAACAAAATTTTACTATCATCAAGATAACCTTTTTGTTTGATTGTCTGGAATCTAGCTCTCTGGGGGTCTCCCCCTATCAAATCTGATCCATATTACTCTGGAAGGTGTATAGACACTAATCAACTTTTCTAAAAATGCAAAACCAAAACCTTTATCCCAAATCAGCATATCCTTGAGCCAGTAAACAGAAAAACCTTAATTTTTACCTTTCTTCCAGAGGATTAATATAACCACAAATCTCAAAATCATACCCATTTTAAAAGTTAAAACAATACAATCAAATGAAGTAAATTAAAATACTGTATGTGCCTATTCTTAGGCCTTTTCTATTTTGACATAAACAATAATAACCCAGAATTCCCATGGAGCCTGTCTTCAACAGTATTTGAGTATCCTATGAGGCGTATTAGAGCAATATGTCTTTATACTATCTTTAAAACAATTGATTCACACTTGTATCTGTATCTGCTTATAAGGAAGCAGCTAGTCAAAGCAGGAATTAAACCCAGAATTCCAGTGGAGCCCACATTAGAGAGAATTTGAGTATCCTGTAAGATGTATTAGAGCAATATATCTCTATACTATCTTTCTGTTCAGCTCTCTGCCTAGAGCAGCCATTTGTTATACCATCTATCTGTTCAGCTCTCTGCCTGGAGTCACAGATATTATTAGTTATTTCCTATTCACTGCCCTCTTGACCTGTAGTCAGTGACTAATTTTCTCTATCCTAGTTCTGAACTGCAGACAAAATTCCCCATGTGATTTGGACTAAATATGTGTGTAAATCTATACTAAAAGCAAATAATCTCAATTTTATAAATTCACAGTTCAATCAATCTCTTCACAAGAAGTAGACAACTTCCATTCTCCAACTCTCTGTCTCAGAGTAGCCTGAACTCCCAACAGCAGGGGACCTCAGAGCCTGCTTTCTGTATTTCATTTCCCATGCTTGGGTCCACGTGACTTGTCTCAGTGCTACGCAGCTACTCACTTAAAAAATAAAACTCTTACTTGAAGGCTAATGTTGAAATGTTAAATTTCTAGTGGATTCTTTTCCAATAGGTTGGTTTGCCACCTGTTGTGAGAAGAAAAGAAATGAACCAGCATGCTCCTATGCATGTGCCTCTACCCCAGCAGGCAGCCTGGCCAGCCATGCACTGGTAGGCCATGGCTAACCTGTTTTTATTTCTTGGAGACTCTGACTCAGAACTCAATAATCTGTCCACCCAGCTTACTAGTTCCCACTGGTGGGTAGTTACGATGCCAACCCTGTACTTCAAATCCCCCACATCCTTTGTGGTGCAGCTCAGGTAAACCCATGCTTTGCTGCTGTCCCTTTCTCTCTTGAACCCAGACAAGACTCTGTGTGAAGGAAAACTCAACATGAACTTAGTTCAAAAACAACAGTAACTTAATTGTTGGGCACAGCAACTAGAATCCTAATCTTGTAAGCTTTATTAAATCTAAATTCTCCAGTGGCAAATCCTAGCATACCCAAAATTGAAACTAGGTGACACTTGTAGCTACATCTTGTCCTCATGCTATCCCCATCCAAAAAGACCTAATTTTCTTCTGCTTCCTCTCTTTCTCTGTCCAACCCTACAGTCCCTCCTACTCCCCCAGTGATTGGCTCCTTTATTCATTAGGTAATTGGTTCAAAAGAATAGCACCAAGTCCATCCACAACAATTTCTTCTCAACAACTCAAAGTGAATTATTCTTTTAGAAAGGGATAATTGTCCTGTGACCTGCTTCCCTTTTATATTCTTAAGATCCTCTCTTACTCAGAGTAGGTCCCAGTCTCAGGCTGAAAGCCTGGTCCAGACCAGTGAGCATCAATCTCCTATTTGCATGAGCCTCCATCAAATGATTTATGTTCTTGTACTTTTTCATGCCTGGAGGCTTTTCTCTGAATTAAGGGTCACAGAGACTAAGGACAAGGAACTGGACATGTGGTTTATAGTGTACGAGACCTGATGATTTTCATTATTCTCAGATTCCCTGCCCCATGTATAGCTAAATGAGTTATATCTGTTGTGGTGAAACTCTTACAGGCCCTTTCCCTCAAATGTATTCTCATGATTTTCTCTAACAAATTATCATATTAACTGTGTGTAACAGCATTCAAGAAAGAATTAGAATATGCTAATGCTATAATACTGATTATAGGAGGCACATCTAATTGGAAACTCAAATCCATATTATTAATAGGGATACTTCCAATAGCCAATCATTTAAAAATCTAAACTTCATTCCATCTTTTATTGTGCCAGAGACATGGGAAGAAGACTTTAATAGTAACTCAGACACAACCCTCCAGGAAAAAGTGCTCAGGATCAACACAGAAACTTAACTGTTGAGGCTTTTCAGAACTATTAGATGCTCCTCAAATCTTAGGAGGTTCAGAACTACCTTATGTTTTTCCTAAAATATAAGCTTATGGGTGTTTAAAATGTTTGAATATGTAGTTTCCCCTTCCCATTCAAGAAATCCTTTAGAGAATCCTTTACCTTGTCATAGTATATGACATATTGCTTTCCTCTGTGTATACCCACTTCATTATATCATGCCATAATGGTAGCTATAAACTCTTAAATCTAATCATTGTTTACATAGGAAGATCCTTGATATGAATAGATTTCTTATAACATTTAATTTTAGTTAATCTTTATACAAACTATTACTTCCCCATTTCTAAAAAGCACTTCAATATTGGAACCTTTGTTTTTCCAGTACCTGTCACCACTTGTTGGGTTATGTTTTGTGAGGGTATTTCTGTATTGTCATATATTGATGGGTATACTGGAAAAGAGCTAACTGGATCTTGGTATTTTTGTTTCTATGTCTCATCACAGGCCTCATGTTAGCATTCACCTTCCTCACTTGGTTGGCTTAGTAAAGACCTACCAGCCAATATCCAGGCAGTAAGGGGAAGATAGAATTTCCTGTTTAAGAGGGTTTCTTGGAGAAGAAATCAGTAGTATGCTAGAGCGACAGGGAGGTGAATGGACATGAACATCAGGAAAGACATAGAGCTGGCAATATGGCAGGATGTAATACTAGTGTTAGCCAGATTAATTTAGATGAGCTGTTGTGGAGGTAGACCAAGCTAAACAGCAAACTGTAATAAATATTAATGTCTCTGTGCCATTATTTAAGGTGCTAGCCATCTTCTTATGCATGAATACTTCATTCTTATTTTTCTTGAAGAGGTATATAAAATTGGAATAATTGTCAAACATAAACTTATTTCATTGTTGACAAACTGAATCATAATTTTACAGGTTCCAAGTGTCTTCTACTATTGTATTCTCCATTTTTTCACCTTTAATCTCTAACTTTCTTCTTTCTTTGGAAGCTTCACATTATTTGACTTAATATTTACTTTTATTACTGTCTAAACACATTTTTGTTTTCTTTTCAGTGTGGAAGAACATTTCAAGGATGTATTACCAAATCAGAAGCTCATCTGTGCTGATTCCTAGGTCTCAGCTTTCTACATTGTTTCTTTCCTCAGCAACATGAGCTCATGGTTTTATAATGGCATCTCCATTACTGCGCACCTCATTTTCCACTAAACTATGGGCCACAGTAACAGCTGGCTTGTAAGGCAGATACTCAGCTGAATCTTAGCCATTCACATGTTTTTGCCACTTGCTCATTGCTCTGGCTGCTCCTCAGGCACACTCAAGTCCCAAGGAATTTAGCCTTGCTGCACATGTTTTGAGACAGTCTGTATTCTCATGTTTACAGATGGGCATCTAGATTTTGGAGATCATAAATGGCAACAGATATCTGACAATACTAGATACTCACACAATTAACTATCTGTCCCTAAAAGTTAGCATGGCCTGAGGCTGGGAAATACTGACAAAAAGACAAAAACTCTTAATAACAATATATGTAATCAGAATGGATATTTGCCTATTTATATGTTACTCCTAGAAATACAGCTAAAATATCACACACACACACACACACACACACACACACACACACACTGTCATTGTTCTCATCTTTGTCCACACCAAAGGCTCACAGAGGCAGGATAAGGGATAGCAAAGACAAAACATGGTTCTTGGGTAGAATGGAATATGCGATGCCCCTGGATATACAAAGAGTAACAGGGGCATCCAGTATTCTTCTCATGGTTACAGAAACTGAATGGAGGCTCTATTTCTCAGTAAAGGCTCTGAAGAAGAGCTTTCAAGGACAACATTTAGTTTTATCCTACTGTGGAATGATCCAGGGTGATAAAAGCTGTGGGACAGGAACTTGTGCCTGAATGATTCTTTAGGTTTCTAACTGTTTCTGTGAAGCTATCTAAGGGTCAAAACTACACAGAGAGTGTGTTCCTGACTTCACTCTTGACCAGTGTGAACCATGCTGAAAATGCTGGAGATGCATTTTACCCAGTGTTACCAAATACTAATCTTTTCTTAATTACCAAATGCTACTAAACTATTCTTATTTACACAAAACTAAATAAATTAGAACAGTTTCAAATATTTTTGAGCAGTTGCTTATTTTCCAATAATTTTTTTATGTAGACCTTAGAAAATATGGGGCTTTATAATACTGAAATTTATTATAACTCATACTATTTCACCCATGTAAGTCATGAATTCCCAGTATGTGTTTGCACAAGAATGTACTTGTCAGCATCCAGTCATGCTTCATGGTGATGCCATGAGGCATTACATCTCACTGCTGAAATAGGTTCAGATTTGAATCTTTATCATTTTCAAAATAATAGAGATTTGTTCTTAGCAGAAGAGCTTGCATTCAAGAATAACACGATGAGGACAAGCTGAAACTAAAATGGCAAAGATAAGGTATTTATTTGATACACAATAGCTTTGTAGGAATCTGACAGAGATAAAGTTTATTTGTAATAATTTGGAAAAATATTAAGTAAAATATGAAAAAAGATCACATTATTTAGTCTATAATGGCACTGGAACAGATGACCCTTGAGTCTCAAATTGTCTAAGAAAATGTGGAAGTCATATGATTCCTGAAAACCAGAAAGTAATTACTGAACAGGTTCCTGTGGAGCATGAACTGTGTCATGGTAGAAAAAGCAGAGAAGAACTGAAATCAGCTCTGAGAAGACAAGACCAAGATCATGATTGGCTAAGGAGGATTGTATTGTTACTTTGGAGTAAAAGGAAATACATAGGAAGGTGTGTCAGAAACCAACAATATAGAAGCACACTTGGACAGCTTCCTCATTCAGGACACAGTGATGAAACTTCCCAAACCTTTCTTGAGGGGAAATCACCACCACCAGGGGGCACTCAAACCACACTAAGCCCAAGCATATAACATTAGAGCAAGTATGAGCCTCTAGTAGCTGCTACCTGTGGTAACTGTTTCATGACTTTCAGAGAATAACATGGATGAGCATATTGTTTCATTTGTTCTTATCTAAATGGTGATTTTTCCTTCTCTTCCCATCTGTTGTTCCAGGTGGAGCTTTAGGAGTCAGGTCCTGAACAGATGAAGCTTCACAGTCACTGTATTATACCTGCACTATTCCTGGCTACTCCACCACCAATAAATACGTCTATACCTGGATCCATCAGAGCTATAGAAAGATGGTGTAGTCGCTAAGGTATGTAAATATGGTAGATGGTACACAGCACAAACTCAAAGACCACATCTCCATCAATAGGGGCATGTTCAAAGCCCAATTCTTAACTCAACTGAACTATATCACCACCAATTTTGGCACAAAAGACACAGTGAAAGGACTTCTGTGTGTGCCCAAATACAAACATTTGCAGAGAAACATGAGGCCAGCATGGGGGTGGTCAACACACATGAAGCCAAGAGACTTAACTTTGGCTTGAGTGTAAAGAGACTAAATTGGGTCTCTGACCTCATTCTAACTTCTTTTGGCATACAAAGAAACTTCAGTGTTATTTTTCTGACAAGATGATAGAAATGGGGCCATTTGTGTGAAATAAAATATGAATGTTTTCCCAGATGGAATAGGTTATACTTTCAACTCTTCATAGACATTGGTGATGAATTTAATCCAGGTCTCATGGTGCTAGAGAAAAATGATCCTCTGAGCTTCTTCACTTCTCTCAGATGTGCATGTAACCCTGAATTCCCATGCTTGATGCAGGATTGTTTACAATAGCTAATAGATTGAACCACCACAGTCTTCTAGCAGTTGCTGTGGAACATATCCTAGTCTGAGAAGAAAGTTTATCTTTTTGTTTTAGGATAGAATGTTCTATAGATATCTGTTAAATCCAACTGTTTCATAACTTCTGTTAGTTTCACGGTGTCCTTGTTTAGTTTCTGTTTCCATGATCTATCCATTACAGAAAGTGGGGTGTTGAAATCTCCCACTACTATTGTGTGCTGTGTAATGTGTGCTTTGAGTTTTAGTAAAGTTTCTTTTATGAATGTAGATGCCGTTTGATTTGGATCATAGAGGTTCAGAATTGAGAATTCATTTTTTTTGTTAGATCATAACTTTGATGAATATGAAGTGTCCCTCTTTATATTTTTGATCACTTTAGGGTGAAAGTCGATTTTATTTGATATTAGAATGACTCTTCCAGCTTTTTATAATATATTATATTAACATATATATTATTATATATATTATATAATTATATGTTATATAATTATAACATTATATAATATATTATATAACATATTTTATAACATATTATAATAGTTAATAGCAAAATTCTGCTTGGAAAACCTGGGTAGGATTTTGTGCAAATATAAAAATTTACAAGTCATCTTATACATTTAATTTTGGAAATTTGTGTTGGAGTATAGTGGTTTTCAACTTAGGATCACTTAGGAAAGGAACATCTGAGAATATTCTGAGTAATTACAATGATTAGGATAACAAAGTGGGAAGGCTTCCCTAAAAGAACACAGCAGTTTTCCCTGTGATGGTCCTGGAATGAAAAAAAAAATGAAGAATGCCAGAAAAACACCAACATCCTTGCATTGAGGAAATTGACCAGGTATTTCAATAACCTGCCACAATGGATTAATCCAGCATGATTAAGTGTGTCTCACACTGTAGCTGAAATAAACCTTTCTTTCTTTACATAATACTTTTCAGAGTGTTTTACCACAGACACTAGAAAGTAATTAGCAAACTGGGTGCAGGAGCACATACCTTTAGCCCTAGAACTCAGGAGGTATTTACGGAAGGATCAAATTAATCTGTTGAGAAGCCCTGCTATTCAAGGTCAAAATCTACCATGTCTGGAGAGCTTCTCAAAGCTCAGATTAAAATGTAGAACTCAAAATTTCAATCAAGGTTTCCCCTTCTGTGACCTCTAAGGGAAAAACCCCCAGTGTCCTCTACCTGACGAAGTTCCTGAAGACCTTGGAAAACCTATAATTTCAACTTTCTTTTTCCCAATAAAATCCAAGGAATAATAACCTGGACTGACTCTCGATACAAATGAGGCATCCACATACTTACATATTTCCTTACTTTTTTTCCTTCCTTCCTTCCTTCCTTCCTTCCTTCCTTCCTTCCTTCCTTCCTTCCTTTCTTTCATTCTTTCTCTCTTTCTTTCTTTATTCACTGCTTCACATCATAAACACAGCTCCCTAGCCTTCTCCTTGCACAGTCCCTCCTCCCTCCTCCTCCCTCTTTCTTTGAGAAGGGAAATGCCACCTTGCTCTTCAACCCACCCTGGCACATCAAGATACTACAGTACTAGGCATTTCCTTTCCCACTGAGGCCAGACAAAATGGCTCTCTTAAAAGAGTGGGATCCTCACACAAGCAACAGAGTCAGGACAGCAATTGGTCCAGTTGTTGGGGACTTAAATGAAGACCAAACTAAACATCTGTTACATATGTGAGGGGTGAGGTATTGCCACTGTTTTCTCTTTGGTTGTTGGTTCAGTTTCTGGAAACCCAAAGTGGCCAGGTTAGTTGACTTTTTTGGTCTTCTTGTATAGCATTAATCACCCTTGGTTCCTTCAATTCATCTCCCAACTCTCCCACAAGAATCTCTAAGTGTTGTCTAATGTTTGACTGAGGATATCTATCTGTTTCATAAGTTTCTGGCTAGAGCCTCTCAAAGGACAGTAATGCTAGGTTCCTGTTTTCAATCATAGCTGAATATCATTAATAGTGTCAGGATTTGATTCTGGCCCATGGAGTGGGTCTCAACTTTGGTCATTCATCTTTGGACTTTTTCTCAGTCTCTGATCCACCTTTGTCCCTGCATATCTTGTAGGCAGAACACATTTGGGGTGGAAAGTTTTGTGGGTATGTTGATGTCTTTATCTCCACACTGTAATTCCTTTCTGGCTATGGGAAGTGGATACTTCAGGTTCCATATCTCCGACTGCTAGGAGTCCCATCTAAAGTCACCACCATCAACTCCTTGGAGCTTCTCCTGTCTCGAGTCTCTGACACATCCTAGAGATGCTCTCCTCTGCCACAATTCCTACATATGAATCTCCTTGCCCCATTCCCTTTCCTATCCTCTATTCCACCCTATTCACTCATCCAAAATATATAAATAACTCAAGAAGTTAAACACCAGCCAATCAAATAATCCTACTAAAACTGGGGCACAGAGCTAAACAGAATACTCCAGAGAAGAATTTCTAGTGATTGAAAAACAGTTAAAGAAATATTCAACTTCCATTACTCATAAGGGAAATGCCTATCAAAATGATTCTTAGATTTCATCTTACATCTATAAGAATGACTAAGAACAATAAATTAATATCAACACATGATATCAGGGATGTGGAACAAAGATAATGCTTCCCCCTTGGTGGTGAGAATGCAAAAACTTTGTGACAAGTCTGGAACTCATTTGGCAGATTCTCAAAAAATTAACAATAGTTTTCTCCCAAAACTCAGATATACCACCTATACCACTACTGGGAATATACCCAAATGATGCTCCATCATACCACAAAGACGCTTGCTCAGCTATGCTTACAGCAGCTTTATATTTAATACCCAGAAAGTAGAAACAACCCAAATGTCCCTCAACAGAGGAACGGATGAAAGAAATGAGGTTCATTTACATAACAGATTACTATTCAGTTATTAAAAATGAGAACATCCTAAGATGTACAGACTAGTGCATAGAACAATAAAATATCCTGACTTGAGTAACACAGAATAAAAAGGACATGCATGGTATGTATTCATTTAAAATGGACATTAGCCATAAATTACAGGATAAAAATGCTGGGATCCACAGACCCAAGGAAACCAAGTAACAATGATGGCCCAAAAGATAATGCTTGAATCTCACTCAGAATTAGAAATGGCATAGAAATCAGAGGTTCATTCACAGTACTTTAAATTCTAGCCAACAGTTTATATTTACCATGACAACTCGTTCCTACTCTCCAAGGCTCATTTATAGCCTTTTTTCACAGTGAATAAATTGTATGTGCACATGCTATTTTATTGAAGATCATTTAAGAGAGCTGTTTAATTGAGTACTTTCTAAAAGAGTTGAAACACTAAAATCCCTGGAGAATTTTCTTCTCTCCCCTTCCCTCCTCAGTTCTCATTCCTAGCCAGATAGGGAGACTCTACTTCATTCTTCCAGCCTGGTTTGTAACTATGCCTAGATACCTTCATGGAGTAAACAAAGGACAAAGAACAAAAGCAGGAACCCAACATGTATACCACCAAATCTCTGAGTTTGAGGCCAGCTTGTTTGCCATAGTGAGTACATAGAAAACCAGAGGTATACAGAATAACTGCATCTTGCAAAATAAATAAATAAATAAATAAATAAATAAATAAATAAATAAATGGCACCAGAAGTTGATCTCAGAAAGTCGGTCCATTTGCTACTATAGAATTAACCTAGGTATGACAAATTGTGAAAAAAACCTTTGGGAGCATGAACTAAAAATTGTTAATTTGGAATGAACATAGGTTGAATACTCAAGGCAAAGATAATGGTGGGAAACTGGAAGACCAGAATACCATTAAGAAATAAAGAGATAATTTGTTTATACTCTTTCTTCTAAGTGAGATTCAAGTATCATTGCCTGGGCTTTCCTTCTTATTTAGCTTCTTTGAGCCTGTAGGGTTTATCATGGATATCATATGCTTTGTGGATAATATCCACTTATCAGTGAGTACATAATATAAATGCCCTTTTGGGTCTGGGTTACCTCACTCAGGATGATATTTTCTAGTTCCTTCCACAGGAGGCAAAGGTAGAAATGTAATTGGGTGGGAGGGGGGATTAAGAAGGGAATAGGAGGGGTCAGGATCAGGTTTGGGGAGAGACAGGGCCAGGAGACGTCATGGAAATATGCAGCTGACAGGAGACATCATGGAAATGTGCAGCTGACAGGAGTAGCACTTTTGGGGAAATATCTAAGAAGCTCAAGAGATCTTCGATGGAGGAGGTTCTCAGAAGCCAAGACAGATGAGTTTATCCTAAGCACATAACTGTTGGTATGGAATCTGAAGAGGCCAACCCTTGTAGCCAGGCAGCACTCCAAATAGAGGGATAAGAACACCAACCCATCCAGAAAAACTTTGACATAAAAACTGTTCTGTCAAAAAGCAATGTGGGAACAAAAGTGGGTCAGAGACTGAAGGAATGACCAACCAATTACTGGCCCAACCTCAGTTCATGCCTTGGGCTAGCATCAATCTCTGACACTGTTAATGATATTCTGTCATCCAAATTTTGGATACTTTTTTTTTTTAAATTTTGGTAATTTTGTTTGTTTGTTTGCTTGAAGTGCATGGTTTTCTTTTTTCTATTTCTTTTTTAAGAGATTTGTTGTAGTATTTATTGCTTGTTTTTTGTTTTTGTTTTGTTTTTTTGTGAAAGAATATGAAGTTTGATGTGTAAAAGATAGGGAGCGGATCTGGAAGGACTTGAGTAAGTACATGATTAAAATATAAAGTTAAACTTGTTTAATATAAAAACATAATTAAAAAGAATAGATAATATTGGAAAAATAAGTAAAATGGCAATAATTGAAATGGATATGGAGGAAGAAGAACACTTACTTTCTGCTTGTAAGAGCAAACAGTATGGAACTCAGTGTGAAAGTGACTCAGAAATCTGGAAATAGATCCACTATGATCTAGCTATACTACACTTTGACATATACCAAAAAGACTATATGCCCCACCATAGAGATAATTGTTATTCTATAGTCATTTTGTGCTTTTCAGTATAGGCAGAAAATAGAAATAGCATATATGTTTATCCAATGATCTATAAATAATGAAGTAATGTATATTTACACAATTTAATATTTATCCAGCTATTGTGTTTGTCAATCTTATTAACAAAATATTGCCTAAAAAGATTTATAATACTTTCCATGTACTGAGGATATATTATCCCCACCTAGGAGTCCAACACATGTTGACAGATCATTGTAACATGATGTCTTAGAACAAAAGCACTTATGCACACAGGGTTAAACTATACGATTCTACTCTTGGTTTGAGGGGAGGGGATGCATCCACCATGTGTCTAAGTTGAGTGTTATAGAGTTTATTATTCTACCAATAATGAGGGAATTTCCAAAATTTATGAGTTGAGTTTATATCCAGGAATCACATATGAAAAACAAGAGCAGAATTTGAGATTTTTATATGATGACCATTTATTTGGTGCACATTGTCCTCTGGGGAATGGAACATTGTACATAGATTGCACATTTCTCTGACCAAAGGCTTACAATTGTTTAAGTAAGGGATGAGACAGACAACAGTTTATTTCATCTTTGATAGATCTGGTGCAGACATACTTTGGGTCTCTAGATTCTAAGAGTACAGTGAAGTCCATACATAACAAATTTAACAAATTCCCAGGGGACATACATCACATCCAAGGACAGGAAACAAGAAGAGAATTCAGGAGAGGTAGTATAAACAGCACTGGGGTCAGGGGCAAGATCCAGAGCCCGAACAGGTCAGGGAAGATTGGGTTGAGTATAGATATGACAGAAGGAACTTGAAGGAATAGCTGACTCAGGAATGGCATCTGCCTTTTACTGATAAGGAAATGTCATAATCTTTATTATAAGATAATACTTTATTCTGTAAAAAAGAATCTCCACAACACACTGACACCACTAAATGTTAGTTTGATCCAATTTAACCATAAATTCAGCTGTCATCTAGACTTGTAGTTCAAAAGAAATACAAGAGTTAATGGCCTGGGTGTTGCAATGTCACCACTGAGGGGAAGGGTAGACTCTCAAAAACAAGTCCAAGAAAAAGAGAGGGTAAAGAATGAACCTGGAAGCATCTTTCTGAATTTGTTTTGGTTCTTTGCAAAATTAATCATGAGAAAAGACCTGGGAAAGAAGATTTTAGACTTGCCAATGTGTCTTCTATCTGAATACACCACAGTGCAAACATTTAATTCTGGGTTTTGTTTATCTGATAGGCAGCACATGTCCAGCTCTTGACATTTAGAGGAGGACAAGAGGAGACATACCTCACAGGGTACAGAAGGACAAAGGCAGCCTTACCTTAGTATTTCTCTGAGAATTTGAAAATAATACTCTACATGCAAATTAATCTTCAGGCTCTAGATTTAAAGGACTCTTATTCCTATGGTTGCTCAGAAGCCTCTGCCCAGACAAGGCTGGTGTCTCTGGGGAAGGCAGGGTTGTTATCTAGAAGATGAGACTACTAAGGTTTCTCCTGTGCTTGGCAGCAGCTCTGCAAAGTGAGCTGGGTCACTAACTGGGTCTCCTATGTCACACATGAGTTCTTTGGGGGCTTATAACTCCAGGTTACTGACAGACAACTGTGGACTTCCTCCCCTTAGCCCAGAGAGTTTCGAAAGAGAAAGAGTGCCACAGACCCAAGACTGCAGATGCCACCTGTGGAGCGAATCCCTGACTGGCATAGATCAAAGACTGCTGACAACTAACTCACCTCTGTCGGAATTGCCTTTGAAGTTCCTTCCTCCTGTCTCTTGTTTATGTTAGATTGCTGGTTTTAGTTTTCCCTTGATTTTGTTTTTTGCCTTACTATATATACCCGGTTTTTCCAAGTAAAGACACACTGTGATAAAGCTTACTTGGTGTCCTTTTCTTTGTGTCTCTCCCACCCTCTTATTTCAACAGGTTCTCAATAAATCTCCAGTCTGAGAGCACCTACAGAGTGTGGGCCCGCTGGCCGGACCCCCAGAGACAACAACTCTGTTTTCAGGTATTCTGTCCCAGATTCAGCTTAAGGAGTCGGACCTGCTGTCATCAAGCCATCACAGCACAGTCCCTCACCTGCATAATCTCTGGATTCTCCATCTCAACAAGGGCTTATTGCTGACACTGGATCCATCAGTCCCCAGGAAAGGGGTTAAGATGGATGGAATGCATACATTATGAAGGTTCACCTTACTACAATCCATCTTTCAAAACCTGCCGCACCCTCTCCAGAGATACTTCACTGAACAAATCCTCTATCCAGCTGAGCTCTGTGATTGCTGAGGACACAGCCATGTACTACTGTTCCAGGAAATACCACAGCAAGGGAACTTAAGTGTGAGCCCAGACATAAACTTTCTGTAGCAATGCTGAAGACCAGTAGGAGACTCACAGTATGCACTAAGTATAAGTTCACCCTCATGAGCAGGTAGAGAGAGAGGCTTAATATTCTGAAGCTATTGTTTTGTATCCTGGTAGCTCAGCCCTTCACCCTTCCATAAAAAGTTTTTCAAACTTTCTTTTTGCCTTAAAACTTAAAAGATCTCTGTATTGAGATCAAACTTGGCTGATTTCTGATGTCAGATTAAGTGTCACAGGGATAATTGATTGAGTCTTTGTTTCCAGTGAGGTTTATTAAATCATGCTATTTCTTGTCAAATTATAAAAATGCTCATTACTCAATGTTTGAAAAACAGCTTTTATTGTCATGGTTAAGAAAGGGCTTGTACTAATGGGAAATATTTTTATAAATGAACAATGCCAAACATTTGTTAATGATACTAGTACCTGAACTGTTCACTCAGTGATCATAAATGTCACTGGAAATAAGGAATAAAATCAAAACAGATACATATATCTCAAACCTGGTTGTAATCTGTAGATGTGAATGTCCTTGTAATGAATTTCTGGAACATGCATATTATTCAATCAAACACTCATATTTAAAATCATATACACACACACACACACTCCAAAAGACTGTTTTTCATTTACCTATTTCATTTCTTATGGATAGTATAGACAAGGCATGTCTGAAAAAAGGATATTTTCTTTTTTGTAGACCAGGCTGGCCTTGAACTCAGAAATCCACCTGCCTCTGCCTCCCAAGTGCTGGGATTAAAGGCATGCACTACCACCGCCCAGCCTGTTCACTTTTTTAAATTGGATATTTTCTTTATTTACATTTCAAATGCTATCTCCTTTCCCAGTTTCCCTCCTGGAAACATCCTATCACATCCTCCCTTCCCCTGATTCTATGAGGGTGTTCTTCTACACACACACCCACTCCCACTACCCTGCCTTCTATCCCCCTACACTGGGGCATCTATCAACCTCTCCTTCCATTGGTTCATGACAAGGCCATCCTCTGCTACATATGCAGCTGGATCCATGAGTGCTTCTTTGTTGATGGCTTAGTCCCTGGAAGTTCTGGGGTTCTCATTGGTTGATATTGATATTGTTGTTCTTCCTATCTATGGGGTTGCAAACCCCTTCAATTCGTTCAGTCTATTCTCTAACTCCTCTATTAAGGGCCATGCGCTAAGTACAATGATTGGTTACTAACATCAGCCTCTGTATTTGTAAGGCTCTAGCAGGGCCTCTCAGGAGACAGCCATATCAGGCTCCTTATAGCAAGTAAATCTTGACATTCACAATAGTATTTGGGTTTGGTTACTGTATATGGGATGAATCCTCAGGTGGACAGTCTCTAGGTAGCCTTTTCTTTAGTCTCTGCTCTACACTTTATCTCCATATTTTCTGCTATGAATATTTTGTTCTCCTTCTAAGTACCAAAGCACCCACACTTTGGTCTTCCTTCTTATTGAGCTTCACATGGTCTGTGAATTTCATTCTGGTTATTTGGAGGTTTTGGGCTAATATCCACATATCAGTGAGTGCATACCACATGTGTTCTTTTGTGATTGGGTTACCTCACTCAGGATGATATTTTCTAGTTCTATCCATTTGCCTAAGAATTTCATAAATTCATTGTTATTAAGAGCTGAGTAGTACTCCATTGTAGCACATATTCTGCATCCATTCCTCTGTTGAAGGGACCAGGGGAGATCCCAAGGCCTGAGACTGTTACTGAGGCTATGGTGCACTCACAAAAAATGGACCTATCATGACTGCCCTTCAAAAGACCCAACAAGCAGCTGAAAGAGTCAGACGCAGATATTTCTACCCAGCCATTGGAAAGAAGCAGCTGACCTCTGTTGTTGAATAGGGAAGGCTGAAAGGAACTGAAGAGAAGTCTGATACTGTAGGAGGACCAACAGTCTCAATTAATCTGAACCCCCGAGATATCTCTAACACTAGAACACCAAAGAGACAGCATATACAGCTCCCAACATAGGAGAGGACTGCTAGGTCTGTGTTCATTCAGAGATGATGCACCTAACCCTCAAGAGACTAGAGGCCTCAGGAAATTTAGAGGTCAAGTGGGGTGAAGGATGGGAACATCTGTGTCAAGACAGGTGTGTGGGGAGGAGGTAAGGGATGTGGAACAGTGAGTGAGACGGTGGATATGGGTGGTGAAGGGAATAAAATATGGAAAGTAAAAAAGAAAAGAAAGTGTAACTCCTTCCACTGAGTCCTTGAATTTTTGAATAATTATAATTTTCATGCCCAGCATTTCAGTTCCTTTTTCTTTAAGAATATTTGCTTTATTAAATTCATTTTTTATAATTTAGATATTTTCTCATTTTATTCAACTTATTTTGGTGATATTGTTGTGATGTCCACTGGTTTCTACTGAGCACCCACTGTGTGTCTGCTTCTATGCTTACCACTTTAAGAGGAAAGATGCCAGAACTTCTGCTCTGAAGGAAGTCACTCTTATAGAGAGAATATCTTGTCTATTGTATGGATGTATCACCTGTCAATTTAAAAGTCTATGGACTATGGCTTAGGTAGAAAATAGAGATCTGTTAGGAAACAGGATTCTGGGATAGAGCTAGGCACAGTAAAGTAGCCTAGGAAGATGTGAGGAAAAAAACCGTGGTACCTGAGCTCAGATAATCAGCCATGTACAGAGAGTAGGTTAAAATAAATGAGTTAAGTTTTAAATCTACTCAGAGAAGAGCCTAGCTAAATAGTCAAGGTAATTTGTAAATATATTTTGAGTCTGAGTCATATTTCTGGAAGCATAGTGCTGGGAGGAAGAATTGGACCTTAATATCATAATTTATTTTATTCACATTACATCCTAACCTCAGCCCCTCTTCTCCTGTCCTCCATGTCCCACCTTACAATTCCCTTCCCCCACTATATCCTCTCCTTCTACTCATAAAATGCAAAGTTTTCATTTGGTACCACCCCAGACTGGGACATCTAGTCCCAGCAGGACTAAGCACCTCCTCTCCCACTGAGATCCAACCAGTCAGACCAGTTAGGGAATAGGATCCAATGACAAGCAATGGAGTAAGAAACAGCACTATGCCAGTTGTGGTGGCACATACCAGTAGGATTGGCTGAAGGAGGCAGAGGCAGGAGGATCACGAGTTCGAGGCCAGCCTGGACAACAGCAGCAGTCCAAATTATAAGAAGACCTATAGGAAGACCAAGCTGTATATCAGCTACAAATATGCAAATGCTATTTGGTTGATGGTTCAGTTCAGAGATAGAACCATGAGCCAAATTTGCTGGCTCTATAGTTCTTCTTTTGGGGTACTTGATGCCTCCAGCTAGCTCAGTTCTGTCTCTGTTTCAGAAGACATTCCCAGCAATACATAATTTTGGCTATGGGTCTCTTCATCTATTTCCATCCCATGCTGGATGAAATCTATCATGAGACAGTTATGAGATGTTCCTGTGTGCAAGCATAGCACAGCATCATTAACACTGGCAAAGGTTAGGGTCTGTCTGTTATGGGATGGACCCCTTGTTCAACCAGTCATTGGTTGTCCATTACATCAGTCACTGTTCCATCTTTATACTTGTACATCTTGTAGACAGGAAAATTTTGGGGTTGAAGGTTTTGTGGGTGGATTGATGTCCCTCTCCCAACACTGGAAGTCCTGCCTGACTACAGAACATGGCCATTTCATTCTTTAGATCTCCTGAAGATAGGAATATCAGCTAGGGTCACCCCAGTAGACACCCCATAGCTGCCCCATCCCTGATCTCCAGCTGGTCCCAAAGATACCCCACCACCAGATTTCATGCTCACTCACAGCCTTCTCATGTCCTCTGCCCCCACACATGACTTCCATCCCCATATATATGTTCATCCACTCTCCCACCCAGTTGCCTCTCTCTATCCAACTCTGATGACTGTTTTGTTTCCACTTCTGAATGAGATTCACAGATTCTCCTTTGGGCCTTCATTTTTGGGTCCAGTTTTTGTGTGTCTCTAGTTTGTAGCTAGATTATGCCACACTTTATGGCCAATGTCCACCTATCCATACGTACTTATTATATAGGTTTATCTGGATAATTTAAGTGCTCCTCAGCTATTCAAAATTCATTCTGGTCCTTATTTTAAATTAGCCTAAAGGAAAGAACACCTATAGGGGCAAGAATGACTTACCTCACTCAGGATGTTATTCTCAAGTTCCACTAATTTGTCTGCACATTTTATGATATCTTTGTTTTTAAGAGCTGAATAATATTTCACTGGGTAGATATAATAGATCTTCTGTATTCATTCTTCAGTTGAGGGACATCTAGGTTGTTTAGAATTTCTGCTGAATGTGAATAAAGGTGCTATGAACACAGTTAAATAAGGATCTCTGTGGTAATCTAAGACATCATTTGGCATATTCCCAATAGTGGTATACTTGGGTCTTGAGGTAGACCAATATCCAATTTTATAAGAAAATAACAAATTGATTTCCAAAGTAGTTGGACAAGCTTGAATTTTCTCTAGCAATGAAGGACTGTTTCCCTTCTTCCTCATCCTCAATAGCATGTACTGTCACTTGAGATTTTGATCTTAGCTATTCTGTGGGTATAAGATGGAATGTCAGAGTCATGATGATTTGTATTTTCCTGATATCTAAGGACATTGGACATTTCTTAAAGTGCTTCTTGGCCATTCAAGATTCCCCTGTGGAGATGTTGAAGGCCACCTCTGGAGTTCTGGTCTTTTCTTTAAGGAAGCCTAGAGGAAAGAACATTTCTGTGGGCAAGATTTGGTCTTGCAAGAAATTATTGTTGTCCTTTGATATAACAATAGGGTTTACCTCTCTTGAGTCTAAGTTACTTTGCAGCAGTAGCTGGCTGTCCTATTTGAGTTCCTTTGGTGGCAGAATCTGCAGATTCTCTAGTGCTTATCATCTCATCATAAAACAGTAGGGGATGAAATCTAGGATTAATTGCTAAGGCTCTATTTTTATTCTCTTTCCCAGAAATCTTGACCCTCACTTGTCAGGAAGAAGGGATGATTGGAGCCATAAACTTTTATTGAACCAGGAGAAAAGAGTCATGCTCACTTGCTGCAGAAAGAAAAACTTTTACACACATAATATCCATAGACACACATAATTCATATATATATACTCATTATCAGATACTTATTTTTTGTTCCCAAGAATCAGGATAGTCAATTTATAACCTTACACAGGCACACCTATACATATGCATATGAAGCAAAAACCAAGCACCAGTGCAGAGAACACACTCACTCTGCATGAAAAATAAATTTTAACCTTCATTTAATAATTTAAAAAAATATTTTATCTGTTTATTGTTAAATTAACTAAACCCAAGTCTGTAAGAAAAAAATTTTTCTCCTTAGTATGATTAAACTTGCCTTACCGTTAAAGCAAGTATAAAAAATAAAACAACAATAACAAGAACAACAACAACAAAACAAAAAAGCAAACAACCTTTCCCCCCCTTCAAAAAAAGAAACTTTTCCATCTCATGATAAGGAGAATCCTGCCTAATCTTTCTGCTCTCTCTGTAGCTTCTTGTTTGTCTCTCTTCATCTCTCTCCATATATGCTGTTTATTTGGTGGCTTAGGCTCTGGGAGCACAAGAGGGTCCAGAATAGTTGATATGTGTCTTCCTATGGGATTGCAATCTCCTTTAGTTCCTTCAGTTCTTCATCTAACTCTTTTCCATAGGAGTCCCTGACCTCAGTTCAGTGCTTGGTTGTATCGGCACCTGTCTCATTCAACTGCTGGTAGAGTCTCTCAGAGTACAGCCATGCTAGATTCCTATCTGTAAGCACAACATAGCATTAGTAGTATTAGTATTAGTATTTGGTGCCTGTGTATAGGGTGAATCCAAAATTGTGTCAATCTCTGGATGGTCTTTCCTTCTGTCTCTATTCCAATTTTGTCCGTGCATTTTCTGAAACATGAATAATTCTGGATCTATATTGAAGAGGGTTTGGTGGCCATGTGGCTGAAACAAAAGCCATGTCTATCTATTGGAGGTGGTCTCTTTAGGTCCCATCACCCTACTGTTTGGCATTTCAGCTAAGATCATCCCCATTGGGGTCTGGGAGAGTCTCAAATCCCTGGTTCCAGAGAGTTTATCCCTGCCTCCCACCCCACACTGTTGTATACTTCTATTCATTCTTCTGGCCTTCTGGACTTCTCTCCAGTCTCCCCCATACCTATTTCTGCCCTCTTTCCCCCTCTAACAACCCTCTTCCACCCAGTTCCCTCTATCTGCCTCTTAAGATTATTTTGTTCCAACCTCAAAGTTGGATTAAGTATTCACACTTGGATATTCCTTCTTGTTAAGCTTCTTATGGAGTGTGAGTTGTATCATGGGTCTTTTGACTGTTTTGACTAATGACTTTTGAAGCATCTTTATTTTTACAAAAGTTCAATAAAAGTTCAAATAAATTCAAATCATATATTGAATAAGAAGTTTACAATAGAGACCTTTATATGTGTTATCACTAAGAGTATTTATCTGAATAGATATTTCTTTTCTGTCACTAGATTCACAGGTTCATTGAAAGTTAAAATCATAATTCTTCTGTTTAACAATGATAATTTGTATAGATAAATCCAGTCAATATTTTTTCTTCTGTCCTTGCACCTACAGTAAAATATTATTTCCATTTTAGGACATTTCCTCAATGGTTTTACAGCTTTAATGGAATTATTCTAAATAGTAAATACATTCTTTTTTATCTCAGAAGCAATTAAGCAATGACACATGAAGACTGGCAGAGTTCTAATTTCAGTTTTCATATTACAGAGGGCTCTCATAGGCATCTTATTATAAAGGACTTAGTAATTATTAGTATAATTTTAGGAATTTATATAGAATCATCATTAGCAATTAAGAAAACATGTTTTTTCTCTATACCATCATTATAATACAGCACACTTTTATAGATTAAGATAAAATCTGTCCAAAAGTGTGGGCTAATGTTCAGGTATTACAAATTCTTGAAGGACGAGAAAGGCATATCAGCTACAGGAATCAAATCCTGAGATCTGTTCCTTGGGCATTGCCTCCAAATACTCATTCATTGTAGTTCCATGGTATAACATCTCTGGAAGATCACCCACTAGCTTTGAACCTTTCCAAGATGGTCCCTGACAAGATTCTAGTTGTCTAAAAGCAAGGTTAGTATAGGATTATGGTGTTTGTGATGTGAGATATTTAAACACTTGGGTTTTGTCCATTTATAAATTCACTTTTGGCTATGGGGCTTAGATGAGGTGATCTTTTGCTTACATTACCATGGGAATGAGAAACAACAAAGGGGATTAAATTTAATTTCTTGCCCAGCTGTGAAATTAATACATAATTAAAATGAACACCTTTGATATTCACATTTATAAACCCCTTTCTTTAGCTACCTTAGGAGTGGCATCCATTTTTAGCTCTCTAGTTGAACCTCTGCTAGCAATAAGAATAAATTAATTGAATCTATATCTGAACAGACTCTTAATCTTAGGGCTTTCTGTGTGTATGTAAGCACCATAAAATTGATGGCATTTCAGCATCTGTAGCCTGTCTTAGGTCTTTTAGAGATATAAACATCCATCAGCAAGGAAGAAGTTTCCAAGTCAGTTCCACCTTGATATACCTGTGTCTTGTATCCAGAGTATATGACTCCCCAAGGAACAATGTTTTACATCTAGATATGGTGAATAATACAGAGCAATGTCAGCAGCCTGTATTATTTTGGGATCTCTGAAACTATGATTAAAACAAAAACAACAATAGAAACCAATGAATTCCATTTTCTTATTGATCTGGGTAAGATTTAAAGCACTGTACTCTTACAATATCAAGTTTCCATCAACAAAAGCCCACAAGGTCAGTAGTGGTATGGTGGTTATGATGACAATGTATGACTTTCTGGTTGTATTTGAGGCGTGTCCTGAAAGAAAGACTTCAATGCTTAAGATTGTAAGCCCTGTAGAAAAAAAAAAAAAACTCACGCATTGAGAGGCTGTTGGCAGGCCCTGGGGATGGAGAAACTATTCTTCTAATTTTGTCAAATAGTCATACTGTCAAACTGTCTTCTGTACTCCTCCATTTAAACACTTAGGTTTGTGCTGCTTTCAACCTTGGTGAAAGAAGGTTTTCCCCCATGGATCTGGGATACTTTACAGCCTTATAACTGGTCAAAGCACTGGGGACATGTGATATTGTACACTCAACAATGATACAGAAACATGAAGTAATAAAATTGATGCTATGAGGAATTTGTAATCAACATACTTAGAAAATACTAAGTTACACAAAATGAAATTTAGGGAAAGGAAGACTTTCATTAATCTAACTGTGGTAGAAAAGTTTGTAGCATAACGAAGTTTAGGGATGCAGGAGTATTCACTTCTGAAAATGTTTATTTACCAGGGCTGACCTCCAGTGATGTTCAATTCGCACAAAAAATGTAGACAATCTTGATATATTCCCAGCCAGTAGGCCCATAACCATATCAAACAACATACAATGTTTCAAGCACAGTGCAGGAAGATATCATTAAATCCTGATTGGCAGTTAAATTTTCTTCAGTATGAGCAAAATTATCCAGGCTGACAAGATGACTATTAAAAACAAAAAACAAAACAAAACAAAACAAAAAAGCATGGGTGTACTCAAGAACTGATTCTGGCAATATCTTTGCTGTTTAAATTTCAAATATACCCAAGTATGTATTCTGCTGTCTCTGTTTAAATTGTCAGAGTGTTACTTATGATAAGTTGCATGCTATATTAAACTAAAACAGTAATTCAAATAATAAAATCAACAGACAGAAAAATAAATCACAGATGGTTCCCTGTAGAAATAAGAATAGGTAAATATAGCAGGAACATTGGGGCAGCCTCTATGTAAATGCTGGGAGCCATGCAGCTGCAAAAGCACCTCCTGCAGGAGTATCGAATTGAGAACTGCCTGTAACACCAGCATTCCTGCAGGAGGACCTAATTTAGAATGTCCTAAGAGACCAACAATTGCTAGTTCCAATAATGCCAGCCAATCAGGAGCTGCTGTTTAGAATAGATACTTTCCTGGGACCAATGGGGACATGGGTAGATGGTATTAAATGAGCTTGCAGCAGTGCTCAGATGAGTTTGCTGCACCATTTCCCACATGCTCCTGGAGTTTGGAGTCTATGTCTTTGACTCTGAGCCAACTTGTCCACAACCCACAAGAGGAAGTAGGGTTGGGTAGAGAGGTATCTAGGGTATAGACAACAGGTAAACATATATGATGCAATGTTGAATATAATATCCTTAGATATCAGAGAGAAGAAAATGAAGTGTGTCATTACTCCATCTACTCCAGTCAGAATGATTTTCATTAAGAAAAGAAATGTCTTGGAGCATGTGTCCCTATGGTATGGTGGGGCATCTTTTGGGTATAAGCCCAAGAATGGTATAGCTGGGTCCTCAGGTTGGTCTATTTCCAATTTTTTGACGAATTGCCAAATTGATTTATAGAGTGGTTGTACCAGTTTGCAATCCTACTAGCAATGGAGGAGTATTCCTCTTTGTCCAAATCCTAACCAGCATGTGTTGTCACCTGAGTTTTTAATCTTAGCCATTCTGTTTGGTGTAAGGTAGAATCTCAAGGTCATTTTGATTTGCATTTCTCTGATCTCTTAACAACTTTGAACATTTCTTTAAATGCTTCTCAGTCAGTCAAGATTCCTCTGTTTTGAATTCTCTGTTTAGCTCTGTACCCCATTTTTAATTGGATTATTTAGGTTTATAGAAGTTAGCTTCTTGAGTTCTTTATATTTTTTTAAACATTATCCCTCTATCAGATGTTCAGTTAGTGGAGATTTTTTTCCCAATTTTTAGGTTGCCAGTTTGTTTTCTTGACTGTGTCTTTTGCTTAACAGAAGCTTTTCAGTTTCATGAGGTCCCATTTATCACTTGTTGATTTTAGAGCCTGAGAGTTAGGAATGCTGTTTATGAAATTTCCCACTGTGACAATGAGTTTGAGGCTCTTCCTCATTTTGTCTTCTCTTCTATTCAGTGTATCTGGTTTTATGTAGAAGTCCATGATCCACATGGACTTGAGCTTTGTGCAAAGTGATAACTGCCAGTTAGACCAACACCATTATTGAAGAATATTGTTATGATATTGATGGGAATTGCATTGAATCTGTGTATTGCTTTTGATAGGATGGCAATTTTTACTATGTTAATACTACCAATGCATGAGCATAGGAGTTCTTTCTCTCTTCTGAGGTCTTCTTTGAATTTTTTATTAGGGATTTGAACTTCTTGTCATACAGATTTTCATTTGCTTGCCAAGAGTTACACCAAGGTATTTTTTACGATTTGTGGCTATTGTAAAGGGTGTCATTTCCCTAATTTCTTTTTCAGTCTATTTATGAGTAATATAAATGAAGGCTACTGTTTTGTTTGAGTTAATTTTATATCAAGCCACTTTGGTGAAATTTTTTATCAGCTGTAGAAATTCTCCAGTAGATTTTTTGGGGTCATGGATGTATACTATCATATTGTCTACAAATAGTGATGCATTGACCTCTATTCCCATTTGATGCTCCAACATACCACAGGGACAAGTGCTGCACAATGTTCATAGCAGCCTTATATGTGATAGCCATAAGCTGGAAACAACTCAGATATCCCTCAAAGGAATAATGGATATAGAAAATGTGAACCATTTACACAATGGAATACTATCCAGCTATTAATAATGAGGACATCATGAGTTTTGCAGGCAAGTGGACTGAACTAGAAAATATCCTATGTGAGAAAATATAGAAAAGATTATCCATGGTATGTACTCATATTGAATATTATCCCAAAAGTACAGAATATCTAGGATACAACCCACAGAATTTAAGAAATATAATAAACAGAAATGCCAAGAAAGGATGCTTTATTCCCACTCAGTAGGGGGAAGAAAATAATCACAGGAGGCAGAGGAAGGGAGAAATGTTGGTGGGGGAGAGGAGCAGAGAAAGGAGAACAGGATCAGGAATGGTGTTAGACAGGAGAGAAGCCCAGAGGGCCAACAGAATAAATGGAAATATGCAGTCTCAGAAGGTGTGGGACAAGGAGACCCTCTAGAAAGTACCAGAGACCTGGGAAGTGAGGGACTCTGAGGAATCAAGAGGAGTTACTTTAGATGAAATGCCCAACAGTTGGGAAAGTGAACTCAAAGAGTCAACCTCAAGAGGAGGGCTGGTGTTACAAACCCACAGTCATAATTTCTGACACTGATGTGTTCTGGTCTAAAAGAACTGCAGGGACAAAAATGGAGAAGAGACTGAGGGAAAATAGTCCAGTGAATGGCCCAACTGGGGATCCAATTCATGGGGAGACAACAAGGCCTGGCATTATTACTGAAGCTCTGATGTGTTTACACACAGAAGCCTAGCATTGCAGTCCTGAGAGGCCCAACTGGCAGCTGACTAAGACAGATGCAGATACTTACATCCATCCATATGACTGAAGTTGCAGACCCCTATGGTAGAATTAGGGGAAGGATGGATGAAGCAGAAGAGGAGAGAAACCCCATAGGAAGACCAGGAGTCTCAACTAACCCAGACCTCTAGGAGCTCCCAGAGACTTAGCCACCAACTTGGCAGCATACAGGAGTTGGTCTGTGGCCTCAACACACCTAGCAAAGGAAGGCCTGGTCTAGCCTCAGTGGGAGAAGATTCACCTAATCCTTAAGAGACCTGAGGCCCAGGAAGGAGGGAGGCCTGATGGTGACAGAATATCTTCTCAGAGACACAAGGGAGGAGAAACAGGGGGAGGAAATGTTGGATGGAGCACCAGGAGGAAAGAGAACCACTGGACTGACCACAGGGTCCCTGTACTAGCTGGTTTTGTGTGTCAACTTGACACAGGATGGAGTTATCACAGAGAAGGGAGCTTCAGTTAGAGAAGTGCCTCCATGAGATCCAGCTGTGGGGCATTTTCTCAATTAGTGATCAAGGGGGTAGGGCCCCTTGTGGGTGGTGCCATCCCTGGGCTGGAAATCTTGGGTTCTATAAGAAAGCAGGCTGAGCAAGCCAGGAAAAGCAAGCCAGTAAGGAACATCTCTCCATGACATCTGCATCAGCTCCTGCTTCCTGACCTGCTTGAGTTCCAGTCCTGACTTCCTTTGGTGATAACAGCAATGTGGAAGTAAGCCAAATAAATCCTTTCCTCACCATCCTGCTTCTTGGTCATGATGTTTGTGCAGGAATAGAAACCCTGACTAAGACAGTTCCTAATCGGGTCCTCAATGGAGGAGTTAGAAAGTGAATAAAGGGTCTGAAGGGGTTTGCACTCCCAAAAAAGAACAATAATATCAACTAAACAGAACACCCAGAGATCCATGGATTAAATCACCAACCAAGGAGTACATATGGAGCAACCCATGCCTCCAGCTGCATATGTAGCAGAGAATGGGATTGTCACACATCAAGGGGAGGAGAGGCCCTTGGTCTTGTGCAGGTTTGATGTGCCAGTGTAGATGAATTTGAGGGCAGCAAGGTAGGAATGGGTAGGTGTGTGGGGAACACTCTCATAGAAGCAGGGGAGTTTCTGGGGGTAACATGGAAAAGGTATAACATTTTAAATATCCAACAAAGAAATAAAGGAAAGAAAAAAAAAGGTATTTGGAATTTTGTAAATAGATGAAGAGTCCAAAGATGTATGGAGTAGGGAAGTCAAGCAAAATGAGTCAATAAAATGTCACAATATTTTCTTCTTATAAAATTTGAAATTTTATAGGAGTTTTCTTTTTAGACAAGCCAAAATTGATAGAGAAAAATAAAACAATGAATGTATACAAACTCATGGAATCATCAAAATAGACAAAATTCTTGGAAAGCTGTTATTTTCCTTCATACTTATCTAAAATGAACTTGGACTTGTATGTGCATAAGCATGCAAAAATCTCATCTATGAATTATTGAAGATTTATGAGTACAATTGTGACTAGATAATGAAAACTGCTCAGAATTATAGGAATATGAATTAAACTAAAATAAAATTTAATTCTTTTTTTCTTTTTTCTTTTTTTACAAATTAGTTTTTTTTTTTTTTTAATTTTATGTGTATGAGTACACTGTAGCTGTACAGATGGCTGTGTGAGCCATCATGTGGCTGCTGGAAATTGAACTCAGGACATCTGCTCTGGCCCCACTCTCTCTGACATAATACACTGTATCTGTCTTCAGACATATCAGAAGAGGGTCTCAGATCTCATCACAGATGGTTGTGAGCCACCATGTAGTTGCTGGGATCCAAACTCAGGACCGTCAGAAGAGCAGTCAGTGCTCTTACCTGCTGAGCCACCTTGCCATCCTCACAAATTTAATTCTTAATAATTAAAATATGCCTCTCTTCTATAACTTTCTGATAAATTTTAAATAGACAGTAATAGAGAGCACACATACATGGATCTACATGTATGATTTTGATATCAGATAAAGAATATTTCCAAGAATTTTTCCCAAAATATAAGTATAAATCTGTGACAACTTGTTTATTAACATATTTTAAAATCTGGGGTTTCATTTTTAAATCCAATCTCTTGTCTGAGAGACATCCTGGCAGCTTGATTTCCAAGAAATCTTTCTTTCTACCCATGAAAAAAATTTAAAAAGTAAAGAATTTCCTATATGAGTACAATATATCTATTCTTCTTTATCTTATCATATGGCACACAGGTTGGCCCTGGACCTCCCCTAAAGGTAAACAAATAAATAAATAAATAAATAAATAAATAAATAATTTTAGTGAAAAAAAGAAAATAAATTTCAGTACTGGTGAAGATAAGAAGAATAGGGATCCTTACATATTGTTAGTAGGCAGTTGAACTTGTTAAATCACAATAAAATATTGAAGTGCTATCACATACACATAGTAAACAATTTTCTAAGACTGTTACTGATAGCTAACTCATTCACTATATCCCTACATCTTGTAATATTAACTTTACTCTCCACAGCTTTAACCCTACAGCTGATGATATAGCAAAAAGACATGCAAATTAGGCCACCCTCAACACATGAAAACCAGCTCACACTGACTCTAGCAGTGGGATCCAATCCTGAGTTGCGCAATCTTCACATTCAGAAATCAACACTCGGCACGGACTTGTCACTATGAAGTTGTGGTTGAACTGTGTTTTTCTTGTAACTCTTTTAAATGGTAATTTATGAAGAAGAAGAGTTATTCTCCCTCCCTCCCTCTCTCTCTCTCTCTCTCTCTCTCTCTCTCTCTCTCTCTCTCTCTCTCTCTCTGTGTGTGTGTGTGTGTGTGTATGTGTGTGTTTGTGTAACACAGGGACAGTAGATGTGTATGACCATGATTCTCTACTATGGCAGGTATCCAGTGTGAGGTGAAGTTGGTGGAATCTGGAGGAGGCTTGGTACAGCCTGGGGGCTCTCTGAGACTCTCCTGTGCAGCTTCTGGATTCACATTCAGTGACTTCTACATGGAGTGGGTCCGCCAGACTCCAGAGAAGGGACTGGAGTGGATTGCTGCAAGTAGAAACAAAGCTAATGATTATACAACAGAGTACAGTGCATCTGTGAAGGGTCGGTTCACCATCTCCAGAGACACTTTACAAAGCATCCTCTACCTTCAGATGGACACCATAAGACCTGAAGACACTGCCATGTATTACTGTGCAAGAGATGCTCACAGTGAGAGGACTTCATTGTGAGCTCAGACACAAACCTCCTTGCAGGGGTGTTCAGGACCAACAGAGGGCACACATGACCACCGAAAAAGACTGTATTGCCACTTCATGTACTACTTTTTTATCTGGAAAGTTCCTGGAACTTACATTGTTTTATCTACCATAGAAGTCTCTGCAGTGGAAAGTGGCAACTGAATAAAATGTCTGAACTGTGAGAAACTGTAATATGGGTGCAAATTTCTCTTTGGTCAGAGGGAAGATTTGGAGACACACGTGAAGTGGTAAAAACACAGATATGAATAGATTGATTCATTTTTTTTAAATAAAGCTTAACTTTAACATTTTATTTTGTGTAAAAAAAGGGCAAATTTAGTGAATTATTTTCATCTTGTACACAAAGTTATAATTTTAATGCTTTTCACATCCATGCTGAAAATTTGCATTTTGGTAAAAATGAAAGGAACATAAATTTCTCTGGAGGAATTTTTCACGCCATTATATACATTCCATGAGAAAGCTTCAAACACTTCCTCAATAATCACAAGTTACCAGAAAATAAAAGATTAAATTTGTCCAGATATTGATCTATATATCAAATGCACACAGAAACGATGTAAAAACCGTATGTACTTTACTTTGGCCTCTATCCTTGAAAGGTCTGCCCAGGGACAGATGCTTTTTTTTGTTGTTTTTGTATAAATAAAGGCTAGGCTCACAACCAAAAATATAAGATTCATTTTTATCTCTTTGTGTAAAGCTTAGGTCCAAGCAGATTAAGTACCTCCACATAAAACCAGATACACTTAAACTAATAGAAAAGAATGTGGGGATGAGCCTCGAGCACACCAGCACAGGGGAAAATTTCCTGAAGAGAACACCAATAAAGCTTATGCTCTAAGATCAAGAATTTACAAATGGGACCTCATAAAGTTGCAAAGCTTCTGAAAAGCAAAGGACACTGTCAATAGGAAAGAAACAGCAACCGATAGATTGGGAAAAGTTCTTTACCAAACCTATATCTGATAGAGGGCTAATATCCAATGTATAAAAAGAACTCAAGAAATTAGACACCAGAGAACCAAATAGCCCTATTAAAAATGGGGTACAGAGCTAAACAAAGAATTCTAAACTAAGGAATACCGAATGGCTGAGAAGCACCTCAAGAAATTTTCAACATCCTTAGTCATCAGGGAAATGAAAATCAAAACAACCCTGAGATTCCACATCACACCAGTCAGAATGGCTAGGATCAAAAACTCAGGTGACAGCAGATGCTGGCGTGGTTGTGGAGAAAGGGGAACACTCATTCATTGCTGGTGGGATTACAAGCTGGTAGAACCACTCTGGAAATCAGTTTGGCAGTTCCCCAGAAAACTGGATATAGTACTACCTGAGGACCCAGCTATACCACTCCTGGGCATATACCCAGAAGATGCACCAACATGTAATAAGGATACATGCTCCAATATGTTCATAGCAGCCTTATTTATAGTAGCCAGAAGCTGGAAACAACACAAATGTCCCTCAGCAGAGGAATGGATACAGAAATAGTGGTACATTTACAAATGGAATACTGCTCAGCTATTAAAAACAATGAATTTATGAAATTCTTAGGCAAATGGATGGATCTGGAGGATATCATCCTGAGTGAGGTAACTCAATCACAAAAGAACACTCACTGAGAAGTGGATATTAGCCCAGAAGCTCGGAATACCCAGGATACAATCCACAAACCACAAGAGACTCAGGAAGAAGGAAGACAAAAGTGTGGATACTTTGATCTTTCTCAGAAGGGGGAACAAATGTCCCATGGAAGGAGTTGCAAAGACAAAGTGTGGAGCAGAGACTGAAGGAAGGACAATCCAGAGACTGCCCCACTTTGAGATCTTTTCCATATATAATCACCAAACATAGACACTACTGTGCATGCCAGCAAATGCTGGCTGACAGGAGTCTGATATAGCTGTCTCCTGAAAGGCTCTGTCAGTGTCAGACTTATGCATAAGTAGGGGCTCACAGCCATCCATTGGACTGAGCACAGGGTTCTGAAGGAAGGAGCTAGAGAAAGGACCCAAGGAGATGAAGGGATTTTAGGATGAACAACAATATGTACTAACTAGTACCCCCAGAGTTCCCAGGGACTAAACCACCAAATAAAGAGTACACATGGTGGGACTCACTGCTCCAGCTGCATATGTAGCAGAGGATGGCCTAGTCGGGTATCAATGGGAGGAGAGGCCCTTGGTCCTGTGAAGGCTCTATGCCTCAGTGTAGGGAAATGCCAGGGCCAGGAAGCAAGAGAGGGTTTGGTGAATGGGGTCGGGAAAGGGAATAGGAGTTTTTTTCTTTTTGGAGGGGAATTCAGGAAATGGGATAACATCTGAAATGTAAATAAAGAAAATATCTAATAAAAAATAAGTAATACAAAGCAAATGTTGTTTAATATTAATTATATACAGAATTAGAAGTACTGTTCTAAATTAGTTTTTGTTGCTGTAATAAACACCATAACCAAAAGCAAGTTACAAAGACAAATGTCTGTTTCATCTTGTGCTTCCACATCATAATCCATTACTGTGGGAATCAGAGCAGAAATACTGGCTCACTTCTAGGACATTCATCTTGTGCTTCCACATCCTAATCCATTACTGTGGAAATCAGAGCAGAAATACTGGCTCACTTCCAGGACATTCATCTTGCGCTTCCACATCATAATCCATTACTGTGGGAATCAGAGCAGAAATACTGGCTCACTTCCAGGACATTCATCTTGTGCTTCCACATCCTAATCCATTACTGTGGGAATCACAGCAGAAATACTGGCTCACTTCTAGGACATTCATCTTGTGCTTCCACATCCTAATCCATTACTGTGGAAATCAGAGCAGAAATACTGGCTCACTTCCAGGACATTCATCTTGTGCTTCCACATCATAATCCATTACTGTGGGAATCACAGAAGAAATACTGGCTCACTTCCAGGACATGTTCAGCTACCATTTTTATGTAGACCAGACCCACCTGCATAGGCATCTACTGCCCATAAGGGCTTGTGCCTACCTCACAATTAGCAGCTAAGAAAATGAACCTCACAGATGGCCACAGGCCAGTCTGTTGAAGGCAAATTTTCTTTACTTTTTTCTTATTTTTTTCTTTTCATTAGATATTTTCTTTATTTACATTTCAAATGATATCTGCTTTCCCAGTTTCCCCTCAAAAAAAAAAAGAACCTGTTCCCTCACCCTGAACCCTGAACCCACCCTCTCCTGCTTCTTGGACCTGGCATTCCCCTACACTGGGGCATAAAACTTTCACAGGACCAAGGGCCTCTCCCATTGATACCTGACTAGGCCATCCTCTGCTACATATGCAGCTGGAGCAGTGAGTCCCACCATGTGTACTCTTTGGTTGGTGATTTAATCCCTGGAAGCTCTAAGGGTAGTAGTTAGTTCATATTGTTGTTCGTTCTAAGAGGCTGCAAACCCTTCACCTCCTTGGGTCTTTTGTCTAGATCCTTCATTGGGGACCATGTCCTCAGTCCGATGGATGGCTGTGAGCCTCTACTTCTGTATTGGTCTGGCACTAGCAGAGCCTCTCAGGAGACAGCTATATCAGGCTCCTATCAGAGAACACTTTCTGGCATCCACAATAGTGTCGGTGTTTGGTTACTGAATACAGGAAGGATTCCCAGGTGAAGGCAACTTTTCAACTGAGGTTTCTCTTTCCAAGCATGTCAAGTTGACAACCAAGATTAACTCTATCAAAAATAAATGCTTGTACTTAATAAATCATGAGGAGGATCCTGTTTTAGTAAAATCAATAAAACAACACTTAGAATTGGAAATGGATGCTTTTAATTTCATAAACCCAGATATACCTACACATTAAGCACCACAAGGAAACTTCAACATGATTCACTGATTAGGCATCATATCTTGTATACATATCAAGCCCTTATTTTAGTGCAAATGCAATGACTAACATTTAGGAGAAAATTACATTGTCTACATTGTTAATTAGAATCTCATATTAATATTTTACATGCACTAATATAATGCATATAATGTATGACAAAAGAACATGGCCTTATTTTTAGAACCCATCATAAATGATGTGAGTACAGCTGTTTTAATAAAGGGATCATTGAAAATGTTACATACATTATCTTATTTATTTTTCTAAAATTAGCACCATTAAATTTTAAGCAACATATTTCTGTAGCACTTTATGGAACTATTCTTTTCACGGACATATTTTATTATTTTTTGGCTTCATAGTTCACTGAACTATGTACATGAGTAAACAAATCTAACAAAAATAAGAATTACTCTGTAAACAAGCTTTTGTAATTTTTGAATATATATAAGTCATTAGTATAGACAAAGATGGCTCCCAGCAGTGATGGGTGTTCCGTATCAGAGAAAAGGTACTCCTGAAGAGAAAATCACTGTTAACATTTCCACCAGCTGCATGCACTTTTGCTAGAACTACCCCATTGTGAAACCTAGCCTGGTTTTCCACCTTACCTTTCAGACATTCAGAGTGACACAGGGTAATTGTATTAATTTCCTGGTAATTTGTTTTCTTACTTTTCCTTTTTATAAATTTTGATGGTTTTTTTTATTAGATATTTTCTTTTTAGTTTTTTAGGGTTGAGGATTGCTTAGTTGTCTAACTTTTTGAAACAGTGTTTTATAATGGAATTCAGGATAGATTAGAATTCATCATTCTCCTGTTTTTGTTTCCAAATGCTAGCATCACTGTACCACATTTCACTTTATTACCTGTTTTTAAATATTAAATAGCATGTATTTTATGTTTAAAAAAAATCACCGATATGTTTTTTCCACTATATATATTTTAGACATAGTTCTTTGCAACTTTTTGTGTAACAATTTAAAGTGTTGAACTTTTACCATAGATTATTGTTCCAAGTTTCCTTTAAGAAATACATCATTGTCTTATTATAAACCAAGAATTTGTGATTTAGAAAAAGATTATTTTGGTAATGTCCTTCTTATACTTAAAGTTTATTTGTATGTTATAAAACTAATACATTAAATATCATATAAGATGAGATTTATTTGTACAATGTGAGTCATTGCTGAAAAATAATTTTCTAGCTTTTGATAAAAATCCATTTTGGGCTATATATAGTATAATAAAATAATTTTAAAGTTCAAATTTTATGATAGGCTTTCTTACAGAACTATTAACAAAATATAAAACTCTCCCCCATTTTTTACATAATTCAATAACAATGTTTATTAAAAAGAATTCTTGGGGGCTGGGTGTGGTGGCACATGCCTTTAATCCCAGCACTTAGGAGGCAGAGGCAGGCAGATTTCTGACTTTGAGGCCAGCCTGGTCTACAGAGTGAGTTCCAGGACAGCCAGGGCTATACAGTGAAACCCTGTCTAAAATAAATAAATAAATAAATAAATTCTTGGTCCTTTATTGGTTTTAAATCATGAACTGTCTTTACTCATTTAACCCAAATAATATTTCTCCAAACTAATTTTCAAAAGGTTGAGTTTATTTTCCTCCCCACAATTGTATGAATAAGGCTTCTATCTCTCATAACCATCCCCAGCATGTTTCAGATTTGCTGAGAATGGCCATTCTTACTGAGGTGAGCTAGTATCTCAAACTGGTTTTAATTTAAATTAGTATGATATGTAAGAATATTGAACACATTTTCCCTTTGATTTCATTAGAAAGCCTTGCTTCCCTGTGTCCTCCAAACTTTCTGATATTCACATACCTCCTGCCTCCTCTTCTGCAGATTTCCCATGTAGGACTGACTGTTCCAAGGTGTCTCAATTACTGCACATTGTTGGATCAATGGCCTTCTGACATTGATGCCCATCTAGTGAAGAAAAAGCTTCTCTGATGATAGCTGAGCAAATGACTCAACTATGAGTAAAGGAGAATGTGTCAATGTGTGTGCTTTTATGCCAATACCATGCCTTACTTATTGCCAGAGTTCTGTTGTAAAATTTGATGTCAGTGATGATGATACATCCAGCATTTTTAAATATTTAGAATTGCATTAGATATTCTGAGGCTTTTGCTGATGTTTTCATGTCATGGCCATAATTATCCTTTCAATTTCCATGAACAAATATAATTTTGATTGGAATTTCATTAAAACTTTAGATTATTTTACATAGGGTGGGGATTTCAAGTACGTTAACCCTACCAATTCATTAACATAGGACACTTTTTGATATATTGATAGCTTTTTAAATTATTTTTCTTCAACATCTTCCGTATTTTACCATACAAATCTTTTACTGGCCTTGTTAGAGTTACCCCAAGATATTTTTCAATTTCCTTTTGGGTCAGCAAAATATTCTCTGTGGTTGGCAATAAAAGGGTTCATAATCATATACACATGCATACACACACAAGCAAACACACACACATACATTTGGTGGATGAACCAATTTTATATGCACCAACAACTTTATACAAATACATTCATACATCCATATACACACATTTGATGAATGGAGTTAAGTTCCAAAATCTATGGGTTTTCTCCCATTGCTTTTAAATCTCAGCAGAATATTTTGTTTTGTTTTGATACATCAAAGAAATCCTCTAGAAGCATCTCTCCAGTGTCATATTCTATCAACGTTCCTATTTGTTCACACACTACTACAAAAGATTTTGTCCCACAAATACTCTAAGCTATCAAGCTGCTAAATATTATCAAGCAAAATGGTATGTTTTTACATATTCATATATATGTGAATATATACTTATATAAATAGGTATACTTATATTTGAAAAGGTGGCTGAGATTGTAGGGGTCCGGCTGGCAGACCTTCACTCCGTTGGGTGCTCTTGGGCTGAAGATTATTGGGTACCTGTGGACACAAGAGGATAAGAGAGAAAGAAAGACATGGACACCAGGTAACTGTATTGAGATGTCCGTTTACTTAGAGGATCACTGTGTTTAAATAACCACACTCAGGAATGAGACCCAGGGGAAATCGAAACCCGCCCATCTAACATAAACACGAGGTATTCCATAAACACCAGACCGGAGGAGGATCTTGAAAGGAAAGTCCGACAAGCTTTTAACATAAACATGAGACCTGTCAGTCTTTGATCTCAGGAGCTGCAGTCAGTGTTTCACACCATGAGTGGCCAGCTCCAGCTTCCAGCCTGCTGGGACTGCTTACAGATTCCAAGTCATTCTCAAGCAAAGGGGGAAGGGGTCCACAGTTCACCCCGTATTAATTTAAAAGCAAGAGGCAGGATCAAGGCAATTTTAACTCCGCACATATACTGTATGGGAAACATCGCAATGCATTTAGCTAGGGATCTGATATTCTCACTGATTCTGTCCACCCTGACTCAATGGGCAAAGCATACTGGGCTAAAATGTGTCTCTAGCAGAGACACAGCCACTAGGTATGTGCCTCCATCTGGGAAGACTTCATAATCAGTGAGTCAGGCTCCCAGTGCACCCAGTGTTCCAGTGACAGAAATTCCAAGATATGTCCATGAAACCTGCTGTTATGATTCTTCTGAAAGCAGAAAATGAAATTCTGACTTCCTGAATGCTTGAGACAGGGTGGCTGGAGCCGAGAGGCGGGGCAGCTCTGGGATTAGTCCTTTTGTTCGCCAGCACTCTGGGGTCGGTTGCCAGGAAATGGTCTCGAGACAATGCAAATCAGTTCTTTTAAGCCTCTGTCAATTGAATTCAATTTGAAAAGCTGGAATCTTAGTGGAAGCCAGGCACTTCGGGATGTCGCCTGCTCTTTAGAAAGTAAACATTGAAACAATAATGAAACTTTTGCTCCAGGGGAGCTGAAGTGTTACTAGCCTCTGCTTTGCCAGGAGAAAGCAGATTTCCGAATCAAACGGGAAAAGACATGTTCCAAACTGGCAGAAAAAGGTCTGTCAGCTTTTAGAACAAATGAAAACAAAGGCAAAAGGAAAAAAATGAAAAACTCATTCAAAACTGGCAGGAAGAACCTTGTCAGCCTTCAGAACAAAAGAAACGAAGGAAAACGGAAAAAGGGAAAGGCTTTTTGAGCTCATTGCAGCTGCTGAGCCTCAGAATCAATCTGATGTTTCCTCCTCTCTCTGGGAAAAGGAAAGAAAAAAAAAAGTAGACTGAGCGACTGGGCCCTGTCAAGCACAGGCATGAGAATAGATTTTTTTCAGGGAGCCAAAGTGGTCTGCCGCAGGCCTACTTTTAAAGTAGGTCTGTAGAAAAATTAAAATGAAAAGATTCTTAGCAGGTTTTCCAAGTGGAGTTTTTTTACAAAAGTAAAGAGCTGGATGTTTGTAGTCCCAGCACTCAGGAGACCAAGGCAGGAGGATAGTGAGTTTGAGACTACCCAGGAATACATAGCAAGACAGTAAATATCTAGAAAAATAAACCAATCATGACAGTGCATGTCTGTACTCTGAAGGTGAAGGCAAGGACATGTTCATGTTCCAAGTAAGTTTGAGGTCAGCATGGGCTACATACATAAGCCCCTGCCTCAAAAAGCAAACCTTTGAAGACCTGTGGGGGAAGAGATTTCCTCCATTGGTCTAAAATGGCAAAATTTTAATCGTGCGAAATGCACATACAACAATCAAAATCTTAGTAAAGGGAAAAATTCTTTTCTAGTGTAAGAAGGCCCATTGTCTGTTTAAATAGTTTTGGGCAAACCAATAGCACTGAAAGCTTGAAAACAATGATCAAAAACCTTATTAGAGGCTTCTCCTGTTTGTAGGGAAGCAAAAAATAAATCCAGAACAGGTAACAATGTAGACATGTATATAATTGAGCTTTCCAAATTTTGCATAATGTGTCATATCTATATGCCAGATACTATTAGATACCAGCCCTCTAGGGTCTATCCCCAAATGTGGGACTGGGGAAAAATGACACATTTCGAGCACTGTTTAATGATCATTCTTGCTTGTTCTCTGGAAATTAAATGTTTGAACCTCAGAGTCTGGCTGGACAAATGGAAACTTATCATGGTCTCATTTAATTAAGGCCACAGGATCAGAAACCACAATCTCTCTGTATAAGGGCTCTGTCAATGGCTATTGCCTCTGGCTAAAAGTCCTGGCAGGCCAGAATGAGCCCTAATATGACCAATATAGAATTGATTTTTACATGCAAGAATGATATTTTGGTAACTGATTAAATAGAAGTCTTGTAGGCACGTTTATCTTAAAAACTGTGCAAAACAGAAGCTGTTGGAGAATAACTTAAACGTATCAGACACAGCTTCAAAGGCCTATAAAACCACAGTTAAATCAGGCTATTAGCGGAGAGACCAGGAATACTTAATTACTTGTATACCAATAATGAGATAACTAGTTCTTTCTAGATGTGCCATCAGTAAATACCACAAGGGCAATGTCTAATGTCTTCCAAGCCATTACCTTGGAAAGATAACATCAAAAAAATATAAAAACTTTATAAATCTAAAAAATTGAGTAAGTAGCTAAATCTGTACAAAGGCGGGAGTCTAGCTCCAGGGTAAAAGGTGGGAAAATAGCATCTGTCTCTTTGTCAAAGTAAGTTAACATTTGTTACCTACCCAGTATAACTATCTGTACAAAAGCTTCATAAAATGGCATAAAATTACATTTTGGAGTCATCCTTGAATGGATCCACAAATAGGTTCTTACTGCCACAACAATGTAAAGGTAACGAATAATCTATGTAAGTGATGAATTGATACTCAATAGTCTTATCCACCTGCTGTAAAGCAGATATCTCTTCTTAATTAAGGATCTAGGAGAAATTGGATCAGAATTACCTCTAAAAATATCAATAACGGCATCTAGTTTCTTGTGGTAAGTTTAGATAAGGATGAAGCCAATAAATATCGCCCAATAAAATTTGAAAATCAATTAAGGTTAACAATTGGTCTCTGTACCTTCTCTGGGGCAGTTTGTAACCCCATCTGATTAAAGGCAAATAAATCTTTAAACCACAAAAATAAAATCATTTTGGAATTGTCACTGTTCTCAAATCAAATCAAGAATCATAAATCTTTACACAGTCTATTAACAATCTTCATTTATCTAATGATTTCTAAATCACAACCTAAGTGTGCTTCATTGAGAATCTGATTTCTACAGATGACTGTTTCTAACTGTTCCCACACTAGCACCGAAGCTGATTCTAATATACACAGGAGTAATATAAATCCACTTGATATAATCTGCATTGGGCACAGGCCACTATGGAAAATGTATCATTAATAAAGCTTATGGCCTCTGTAAATTAATGTCCCGCTTGGACTTTTGTCTATAAGCCAGCTCATTAGCTCTAAAAACATTCTCCTTCAATAATCAGCGTAAGAAAAGGAAACTGTATCTAATAAAATTCAAAAGCACCAAAACAACTCTGTCTTGTCTCATGAGCAATAGGCCAAGAAAAGCTGAGCAATCTATCTAGTAGACAGAATCTTAATTCCCATTTCTGAGGTAAATACTGTGTGCCATGTGGATAATAATTCCATTCCTGTGTGTCCTGGCCTTTCTGGACAATCGCACTTGAAATGGTTAAGCTGTACAAATGTAGTAGTCTTCGCTATCTTGCCGATAAGCCAAGCCTATAGGCACAGGTGTCCCTTGCACTGCTGTAACAGCTGAACTTTGAATAAAGGCAGGTCTCATGTTGACACAGAGACGAAAATTCCTTAATGAACTTAACATCAAAACCTTGATAATATCTATGTAATCGTCACTCTGACCTCTGCACTCCACAGCCAGATAAACCAGTGAGCGTGAATCCCGGGAAACACCTCCTCTTCTGGTCTCAGATAACTGTCCTTCTCTTTGCCTGCCTGAAATAATTCCCCTGCTTTCATCAATTGACCCTCTTATTTTGGTCTTGAGTTCAAATCTAGCTGGACAAGACCCACTATGAAAACTCTCCCTCCTGATTGGTTTTCTCATTATCTAAAACCATCTCCCAAAGGCTCTCTTTGGTTCCGTGCACGCACATTATAGCGGCCGCTGCAAAGTTTCTTGGGAAATGTAGTCAGAGGGCAGACTTCTGCAACCCCCGCCTGTCTGCGGGACCATGGACGGTCTCCACCACTCCCTAAGGGCTGGCCTGCACCTCTAAGACTTTTAGTTAACCGCTATGGGGCTGCAGCGGAAAACGACCCGTCTATCTGCTGCACTCGGTCTCTGGATCACGCCACAGGCAGCTGTTAGAGGAGGTATTACCAAGCAGCTGAAGGCAGAGCCCAAGCTCCACCCAAGGCCCGCGGGCAGTCACGGATTCTGGTCTCCGGGAATATCCACCCCTCTTGGCCCTGGCTGCGTGCTTCCGGAGCACGGCGCTGGAATGTGAGCTCTGAACTTAGGCTGTCTCTGCCTTCAGGAAGGGTAGCCAACTCGCACCTACCTCTGCAGAGTCTAGCCAAACACGGCTCCGATCTGACTACCTGGGAGCTGTAGGCAGGCAGAGCAGAAGGCAGCTGTACCCAAAGAGTCGCCAACCATGCAACCCTGGCCCCACTCAGCTGTCGCCAGCCCGCTCAGACAGACTGGCTTGACTGGCAGATCAGGTGTATTGGGGGTTGAGTTTTGACTTTTGGCTTTAGCACTAGATTAGACTACCCAAATAAAAACATATACATATAATTAAATTATATGTATATATGTATATATGTATTATATATATATATATATTACATGTAGATAATATATATACATATATAGTAAGAGGGATAATAAATAGATGAAAGATAGGTAGATAGATAGATAGATAGATAGATAGATAGATAGATAGATAGGAATGGTATATAATGCTGTGTTTTGGGTTAGAAATAGTGCTAATTTTCTGAGAAACTGCCAAATTTAATTTCAAAGGGGTAATACAAATTTACACAATAAGTCCCAAATGCACTAACTCCCAGCACTGGATGAGGAATAAATACTATCTATCTATATATCTACCTTTCATCTATCTATCATCCCTTTCACTCACTATATATATGTATATATGTGTGCATATACACATATCTATCTATCTATCTATCTATCTATCTATCTATATCTATCTATCTATCTATCTATATATATATATATATATAGCACATTGTGATATTTAAACCTTTGTGAACCTAACTAAAGCAAACATGAGAGGAAACACATATATATATTTGGGTAGTCTAATCTAGTACTAAAGTCAAAAGTTGATTATATACCACTCTTGGGTATATATATATATATATATATATATATATATATATATATATATATAAAACAGATGTCCTACTATACCACAAGGACACTTGCTCAACTATGTTCATAGCAGCTTTATTTATGATTGCCAGAAACTGCAAACCACCTAGATGTCATTCAACTGAAAAATTAATAAATAAAAGGTGGTACCTCCACACAATGGAGTACTATTCATCTATTAAAATCAAAGACATCATAAAATTTGCAGGCCAATGGATGGAACCAGAAAATATCCTGATTGATTTAATCCAGACCCAGAAAGACATACTTGGTTTGCACTTATGAGTGGATATTAGCCATAGAGTACAGGATAGTGATGCTATAACCCATGAACTTAAAGAATCTAAATAATGAGGAGTGCTCAAGGAATGATGCTTGTATCTCACTTAGAAGGAAAATAAAATAGAGTGGAGGTAGATGGATGGAGCAAAGCAGGTGGGAGAGTGCAGGGGGAGGAGAATTGGGGAGATCAGATATAGGCATAGCCAAGAAGAGAGGGATAGGAGAGTTCATGGAAATCACAGGGTGTAGAGAGAGGCATCTCTAGAATGTTCCAGACCTGGTGTGGGGGAGGCAAGAAGCAAGTCTATGAGGATGTCCATAGGTCTGATTTCTAGCAGTGGTGGATATGGAGCATGAAGCAGCCAACTCCTCTAGCTAGACAGTATTGGCCCTGGAAGGGTAAAGACACTCACCCACCCATGAAACCATTGATCCAAAATCTGTCCTGCTCACAAAAAGTGCAGGAACAAAGACAAAGCAGAGACTGAGTGAATGACCAACCAATGACTGACCCAAATTAAGACCCATTCCATGGACAAAAAATAAAAAAATCCCTGACACTATTGATGATACTCTGGTATGCTTTCAGATAGGAGTCTAGCATAACTGTCCTCTAAGAGGCTCCACCAAGCAGTAAGCATAAACTAATGCAGATATGCACAGCCAAATAGGTAGAGGTCAGGAGTCTTGTGGGTGAGAAAGGAGATGGATTTAGGACACAGAGGGAACAAGGAATCTACAATAAGACCAACTGAATTAACTAACCTGAACTCTTAGTGGCTCATGGAAACTGAACCACCAACAAAGGAGAAGACATTAGCTGCACAAAGGCCCTCAGCATATATGTAGCAGATGTGCAGCTTGGAATTCATGCTTGTTCTCCAACAACTGGAGCAAGAGCTGTCCTTGACTCTGTAACCTGCTTGTGGATCTTGTTTCTCTAATTTGAATGCCTTGCCTGCCCTCAGTGGTAGAGAATATTTCAAGTCCTGCAGTAATTTTATGAGCATGGGTAGATACCCAGAGGTGCACCCCCTTCTCAGAGAAGAAGGGGAAGGAGAGACTTGCACAGGGTAGGGGGTAGATGAGAGGGTGCAGGTTGCAAATAGGATGTAAATAGAATAAATAAATAAATAAATAAATAAATAAATAAATAAATAAATAAATGGAAAAGTATAAATGATAAAATATACAAAAAATAAAATTTTCTCATCTACTGCAGCCCCAGAACTATTAGAGAGTTCTTGTGTAGTATTTATGAGACCTTAATCCAAATATTTTTAATGAATTGTCCTTTCTTTAATTCAGCATCATTCCCAAGCTAAAGTATACTCAAATCAATATTCTTCCAATGTAATCCTTCCCAACCACAAACTTTTGTTTTAATTAGTTAACTTGTTTATTTTTTCTTTTTTATTAGCTATTTTCTTTATTTACATGTAAATTTCTCCTTTCCCAGTTTCCCCTCCAAAAAACAAACAAAGAAACAAACAAAAACAACAAGAACAAACCCCTGTTGCCTCCGTCCTCCCTGTGCCTGCCACCCCACCCTCTCCCACTTATTGGACCTGACATTCCCCTACACTGGGGCACAGAACCTTCATAGGGCCGAGGTCCTCTCCTCCTATTGATGATCGAATTTGTAATCCTCTACTATACATGTGCTGCCAGAACTAACTTGTTTATTTTTACACTCCAGATTTTAACACATACCCCCATCTACCCTCTGACTGTTCCACATCTCATACCTCCTCCCCAACCCCTGTCTCCACATGCATGTCCCCAACCTCCACCCCAGCTGACCACTAATCTCCCTGGGGCTCCCAGTCTCTTGAGGGTTAGGTGCATCATCTCTGAATGAACACAGACCCAGCAGTCCTCTGCTGTATATGTGTTGGGGACCTCATATCAGCTGGTGTAGGCTTCCTAAACTGGTGATCCAGTGTTTGTGAGAGATTTCAGAGGTCCAGGTTAATTGAGACAGCTGGTCTTCATAGAGGGCCACCTTTTTCCACAGCTTCTTTCAGCCTTTCCATTATTTAGTAACTGAGGTCAGCTGCTTCTGTCCATTGGTTGGGTCCAAATATCTGCATCTGACTCTTTCAGCTGCTTGTTGGGTCTTCTGGAGTGTGGTCATGATAGGTCCCTTTTTGTGAGCATTCCATTGCCTCTGTAATAGTGTCGGGCCTTGGGACCTCTCCTTGACCTGGATCCCAATTTGGGCCTGTCACTGACCCTTCCTTTCCTCAGGATCCTCTCTATTTACATCCCTGTAATTCTTTCAGACAGGAATAATTATGGGTCACAATTGTGACTGTGGGATGGCCATGTTCCCTCATTTGATGCCCTGTCTTCCTGCTGGAGGAGGGTTCTACAAGTCCCCTCTCCCCACTCTGGAGCATTTCATCTAGGTTCCCTCTCTTGGAGCCCCGAGTGTCTCTCACCTCCCAGGACACTCTGGAAGGACACCCCCAACCCCCTACCTCCCAAGGTTTCCTGCTTCCATTCTTTCTGCTGGCCCTCAGGACTTCAGTCCTTTTCCCCCACCCAATATACATGATATGTAATTAAATAATGAGTAATTGTTACATTATTTCAAAGTTCTTCAGTTTTACTCTCTCAAGTGTTCTAGACATTCTTATGTTTAATGCTTTCAAATCAGATCTTCAATTATGCAACAGCAGGAAATGTAATCAAAATATCCCAGAGCTCATAAAAATCTGTCTAGCCCTTACCCTGCAGCTCTGGCAGATGATGGAAGCCTTGGATTCCAAGGTCTTTTTTTTTTTCTTTGATAGGATTGAGCACAGACCTCTCAGTATGGCACTGGATTTAAACTGAAATTTCCTTTGTGATTTGTAAAAATTAAAATTTAAATGGCTTTCTTTTTGAGAGTTTCTTACATAAATACTGGACACATCATTGTCCCCACACAGGTTTCTCTCATATCAGTCTCTCACTTATTCTTAATTTCATGACTTCCTTATCATTAATTGTAATCTTTATACACATCTACATTTGTGTGTGTGCTGCATATGTATTAATCTCAGTTATAGTTATGCATATGTTCATTACGTGGTTTTGAATAACTTATACGGGAGCTTTAGCTTGAAGAAACTGAAGCTCTGCCCTCTGTAGCACTCTAGGCTTTAGTTGGCTGAAATACACTAATACTGCTGTTCTTGGTAATCATTCTGCAGTACTGGCATCTCTAATATACTGAGATCATACACTGCAACTAGGATTAAACATTAGCCTCTCATGGGTTCTTTTCATGGAATCAAGCCTCAACTACTTTGTATGACCATTTCAGGCCCACTCTGTCAACCATAACTGAGGCTATGCTTCAACAATGGCCATCCCTTGCCTTTCACAATATCAAACATCAGCTGCTTGCCATTACTACTTCCTACTTTCAAAACCAGTACCAGCTGGGTAATTCTTAAACATTACCAAGTCCTGCTGCAGCTGGAGGTACTACAACCTTGGATATCTCTGGAACACAGATTATTTGTATAATCAGAGAACAAAAAACACCGTATTTCACCTCAATGATACTGGTCTCTTCTTAATCATAGCTAACTTGTTAGCTGCACCTAACTAGCATCAATTGTCCCAGGAGCCCATTCTATTCTAAAACCAGTGCAAAATGGCTGAAGCTGCTGAGTTCTTCTGCTTTCTGGAGCTGGAACATGGTGCCATTTTTCTGTTACATTATCATTAGCTCTGTATTTTCCAACTCCTTCACTGCCTAAGTTTGGCTGTTCTGGAACTTGCTCTGTAGATTGACCTTGAACTCAGAGATCTGCATGTCTTTGTCTCCAGGATGCTGAGATAATGGCTTATACCACCCTGCCTGGACTTAAGATTTTCTCTACTTGGAACTTGCTCTAAACCAGGCTGTCAGAGATCTGCTTGCCTTTGTCTCCTAATATTAAAGGTATCTACCACCATTCTTGGAACTAATCTTAGTTGGGTGGGATCTTGCCCAAAGTCACTATTCTCTTAATCTATTTATGTCCCTGAATATAGGTTCCATGATACCAACGTCCATTTCACTTCCTGTTGTCCCTTTATTACTTGAACCATACACTTTATCTTTTTCTTTTCTCAGCTTGCATATTTTTATTAAAACACTCATCATAAGACTAAATCAGAGAACAAAGTCTGTTGGGATATTTTTGAGACTTCCTTTATTGATACAATTAAGTAAATCTCTTTACCTTAGTCTCAGGTAGACTTTTCAGATAAGGGAGAAAAGCAGCCACATTCTTCATGAAAATACCACAACACAGTCTCTAGGCCACACACTGAAATTCTTCTCCACTGACCTCACTTGGCCCAGGTCTGCACAGTTCATATCATTATCAGTAACAAAGTCTTCCATATCTCTCCTAGGATATTTCATTAAGCTCCACTTAAAGAATTCCACTGTTTGCCAAATCCAAACTGACCAAGTCAGCATTTTTCCAAACAAAAGCATAGACAGAATTACCCTATCCATGGTCCATTTTCTGTCTTAATTAGGTCTCCATTGCTGTGAAAATACACTATGGCCAAGGCAACTCTTATAAGGACAGCATTTAACTGAAGCTGGCTTACAGTCTCAGAGGTTCAATCTATTACCATCAAGGTGGGATTCTGGCAGCATCCAGGCAGGCATGCTGCAGGAGGAGCTGAAATTCTACATCATCATCTGAAGGCTGCTAGAAGACTGGATCCTGAAGTAGGTTCTCATTGTCCACCCTCACAAAGACACACTTACTCCCATGAGGTGACACTTACTTCAACAAGGCCACACCTCCTTATAGTGCTACTCCTGGGCCAAATATATTCAAACACCACAGGGTGCAGTATGAGATTCCATACTTTCAGCATCCCTATCCAAAATAGAAGATACCATCACATAGAAGCATTCTGGTTCTCTATATCTGGTAATCTTTTTGTGACCTTGTCCATAACTTTCTGTCAACCTAATGTGTAAGGTTTGAACTGAAAATGTATCAACTGTAGTTAGGCAACCCCGAGTCACTTTTTCTCTACATGTTTCCCTGATTTAGATCTCTGTGATAGTCCCCATCTGCAACTGACAAATGAAAGTTTCAATGATGAGATTATATGGGATTTTATCTGAGGTTATAAGAATAAGTTTTAGAATACAGTTAGAAACTATATTTATGTCTTGCAGTGTTAACATAATAGTAGGTCAAAGCATTTTTGAAGGTTCTGTTTACTTTTCTGCTTTGTTATTATGCACAGTAACTTTTGAGCAATCAACCAACTTATGGTTATATTTCAGGCTGATTTTATAAGTTTGAACACCTTTTCAAAAATTTTCATGTATCTAAGTGTTTAAATAGAGATAGCTCAGTAACCTAGGCAAAAAGTACATTCTACTAAAAGAACATATCAATATGATAACACTTGTGGAATTTCTGCAACATATATATATA
>NW_022196912.1:127720144-127724537 GCF_008632895.1 Mastomys coucha | reverse complement strand
TATATATATTTACATGAGAAGCACCCTCCTTCAGAAGATGGAGACAAAACAAAAACACTGAATCATAACTGGAAAATATTCTGAAGCTGAGAAATCTTGAAAAACTTATTACTAAATTGATTATTTCAATAAATTCGCCCCCCTCGGGGCTCATAGAATCCTGTACAAGTTGAGACAGGAAGGCAGTTAGAGACATAAGGGCTGCAGATTGTCAACAAAAGAAGGACTTCTACACAAATAAGTATTAAGGCACATATGATCACAAAGGCTGTGACAACATGCACAAGGCCAGGTAAGATTCTAGTGGCAAGAGTAGCATTGAACACAACCCACTGTCCCTCAACCAGAATATCTCCAACTGACAACCAAAGGAAAGGAAAATTAATTTTTCCAACACAATCTACCTGGTTGTAGAAACCTCATTTACCTGAACATAAAACCAGATTCACTAAACCTAATAGAAGAGAAAGTGGGAAATAGCCTAGAACATATTGGCACATGGGAAATTTTCCTGAAGAAAACACCTATGGCTCAGGCTCTAAGACTGACAAGTTATAAATGGGACCTAATAAAATGGAAAAGCTTTTGTAAAGCAAAGGACACAGTCAATAGGAACAAACACAAGCTGCAACTTTGGAAAATATCTTCACTAACTCTATATTTGATAGGGCTAATATATAAAATATATAAAGATCTCAAGAAGTTAGACTCCAAAAGACAAAATAACCAAATTAAAAAATGGATTGTAGAGCTAAATAGATAATTCTCAGCAGAGGTATCTGTAATGGCCAAGAAACAATTAAATAAATGTTCAAAAATCCCTTAATCATCAGTGAATGCAAATTCAATCAACCCTCAGATTCTACCTTAAGCCAATCAGAATGGCTAAGATAAAACACTCAAGAGACAGCATATTGTGGTAAGGATGTGGAGAAAGTCAATCACTCCTCCATAGTTGGTGGGAATATACATTGGTACAAGTACTCTTGAAATAAACCTGGTGGTTCATCAGAAAATTGGAAATAGTTCTATCTGAAAACTCAACTATACCACTCCACAATATCACAAGGACATGTGTTTCACTATGCTCTTAGGAGTGTTCTTCATAATAGACAGAAACAGGAAGCAACCTAAATATCTCTCAGTGGAAGTATTGTGGAGAAAATTTATTTCCTCTATTGTGAAATACTATTCAGCTATTTTTGTTTGTTTGTTTGTTTGTTTCAAGACAGGATTTCTCTGTGTAGCCTTGGGTGTCCTGGAATTCACTCTGTAGACCAGGCTGGCCTCGAACTCAGAAATCCGCCTGCCTCTGCCTCCCAAGTGATGGGATTAAAAGTGTGCGCCACCACTGCCTGACTACTATTCAGATAAGGACATCATGAATTTTGACGGCAAATGAATGGTACTAGAAAATACATCCTGAGTAAGTTAGCAAAAACCAAAAAGGAATGTAGTCATTGAAACATGGATATCAACCTAAAAGCAGGCATGCCACACAACATCAATTTCTGGCAAAGACTGAAGTATTTCTAGTAAATCAGCTCTTTTGTTTGCCACAAGATGTCACCTATGGTTGTGGCATCTAAGTACCAACAGGAGAAAAAAATCATGAAGAAATGATTTGGAGGCATAATAAAAATTATCAGAAATTTATGAGTTTTGCAATTTCATCTTCTCCCAAGTTGAAAAAATGGGGTGGCTTTCAGACAGGGACAAGGAATATGCATGATGCCATCATGGTGCTCTGACTATAATGGTTGGAGCCTTGTCATGCTACAGGGGAACAGTCATACAGCAGGGGTGCCAAATTTCCATGGTTTCTTTTATATCATTGACCAGGTGCACAGAAGACCAGAAAGCACTTTCTGTCAGACTGGCCTTCCTCTTCCTTCCCAGTATGCAGAAGAAACTGCCAATGAAACTAGCAATTGTTGACTTCCTGTGTCAAACTGCATGTGTACTATCAGAACATAGATAGTGCAGTCAAAAGTCTGGCCTGTCAGCACAGTATAGTTGTACTAATTTATTCTATTACTTCTCTCATTCCCACTGGTTTTGTTCTGTCTCCCATTGTAATTGTCTTATCCTTAATCCATACTATCAGCACACAATGCAGTCCACATTAAATAATGCTTTTTCACTTTAAGTCAAATACAACACACCTTTACTATTCCTGTTCATAATCCTGCTTCTGATAACTGTATGTTACTGTCTCACTGCACTGTTCCTTTTTGTGTCTCATCATGAGCACTGATGGGAAATCATTAAATGTGGAAAGAAAGAATTAGATTCCTCTAATGATGTATACCCTCACTAATATTAATTTTACTATTAAAATGAGAAAAGATTTTCCATGAGATTTCAAAATACCTGGATCTGTGCTGCAGTTTCTTCATGATAAAGCACCAAGGTTGTCAGTTACTTTACTTCAGGAAACAAATGAAGAGTTTTATTTTAGTATGTGATTTTTCACATATGTTGATTTACTATTAAACTCCCCTTTTTTTCAAATTCTTGTTATTGTATATGTGTCTCTTTCTATGTGTAGATAAGCACACCCGAGTGTGGATGCCTGAGAGGACTGAAGAAGTTGGGTACCCAAGGACATGAAGTTATAGGTAATTGTATGCTACCTGACTTTAGAACAAAAATTAAACTAAGGTCCATTGAAATGCAGTACATGTGCTTAGTTGTTGATATATCTCATGAGATCTCTAAACTATTTTTTTACTGTAATAACTGCTTCACCTTATTTACTGTAATGATTTTTATATTTTATATTAATTTAACTACATTACTTTTCCCAAACCTCCCCATCTCCCCAATTGCACTTTTTCAAAGTTTCAACCTGACTTATATAAAGTGAAAACACACATTTCTTAATTTTAAAAAAAAGTGTATTTTTTTTCTACAAATTTCACGAGGAAAGGTCAGCCACTGGTATTACAGTGCAGAGGATCATAAGAGTTCGGGAACAGAACCCAATTTGACTCTGTAAGCAAGGAAGTACTGATGCAAAGGTTTCAGTATGCAGAGGGCAGTATCCACTGGAAAGGATGGAGTCACTGAATCTGAGGACAGAGCAGGGCAGCAACCCTAATGAGTGATTACCATGGGTCACTGTTACCCTGTTACATGTATAAGGCTTAGGACACTGTGAGAGGTATGGGTGAAAACACCAGGGAGTGAACACAGCTCAAGTGGAGGACTTGGAAGACAACATAATCAGCATGAAATCATAAACAGCAGATACCACAAGGCACTGTGAATCTGATTGTGTATCCGGTTTAGATAATTATGACCTCTGGATCCTAGTCATATGCAAATCTATAGAAGACTTTAGAGTAGAAATCTGAGGCCCACCTCACATATCAGCAAGGGAGTGCGCAGTTAGTCCCAAGGAAGCACTGAGCCCCAATCTTAGACATCATGGATTGGGTGTGGAACTTGCTATTCCTCATGGCAGCAGCCAAAAGTAAGACATCAGAAACACATGCTCCAGTGGGAACTGAGGCAGTTCCATGAATCCTTACCTCCCTGTGTTCTGTCCACAGGTGCCCAAGCACAGATCCAGTTGGTACAATCTGGACCTGAGCTGAAGAAGCCTGGAGAGACAGTGAAGATCTCCTGCAAGGCTTCTGGGTATACCTTCACTGACTATGCAATGCACTGGGTGAAACAGGCTCCAGGAAAGGGCTTGAAGTGGATGGGCTGGATCTATACCAACACTGGGGAGCCAACATATGCTGAAGACTTCAAAGGACGGTTTACCTTCTCTTTGGAAACCTCTGCCAGCACTGCATATATGCAGATCAGCAACCTCAAAAATGAGAACACGGCTACAAATTTCTGTGCAAGACACAGTGTGAAAACCACATCCTGAGGGTTTCAGAAACCATCAGGGGAAGGTGATTCATCTGTACCCAGACACAAACAGAGAAAATATCCTCTCCTTGATTTTTGACCCCAATTATGAGATTGCTGACAACAGATAGAAAATTCACATATGGTCATCCACAGAATCTTCTCAGTGAGGTTCTGACATACCAGCTTTAAGAAAAGGAGAGGGGCCATTTCATAGCATATATAATTTGGTATATAATTACTGTTAATATGACATATATCTCAATATATGTACTCTAAACTGTCAAACAATTCTAAATATCATATATGAGAAACAGTAATATCAGATACTATCATGCTCTCAGAGAAGATAAAAATCCAGGGTCCTACCGCCTTATAACAGAGGGTGAAAAGACAAAAAACACAGCTATGGTGTGAAATGTTGCCCTACAAGCAGTTAGTGTAGACAACAGATGTACGCACATAACCCTCCCTGCAGTAGTTCTGCTTACTAGCCTGACAACATATATAAGTTTTTGCAGATAAA
>NW_022196912.1:127706060-127719320 GCF_008632895.1 Mastomys coucha | reverse complement strand
TAATCTGAAGTACACTAAAGCTGAAAACAAATTGTCATGAGGTTGAAATATGGGGTTGTAGATGATAATCAGACTGCAGTGGTCCTTGTGCCTTCACCAAGCCCTTTCAGAAATCTATTTTTGTTCCTAATACAGGATCATGCTACTCAATAACTCAATGTTCCAGAACAAGTAGAAACTATCATTTATGTCTTGTATCACTAGGGTTTCTCTAGGAAGAATGGATGGCAGGAGACTATTGCACTATTGCAGCAATTCTTGGAAGAAAAATGATGTAAACAAAATCATCTATGATATACAATATATTCTGTGCCTGTTAACTTGTTATTATTAATACCTCTTTTAGCAGGCCTTGAGTATATTTGGTAGTCAAAGAAATTCACATACAGATATGTAAAATCAAGTAAAATGGTACACTTGCAAGGCTTCTATTCTGTTGGTCTACTCCACAACTATCATTCACTAAGCTTATAGCAAGTACATCAAAGTCTCTGAAAATCTTTAGCATCCATGGCATGGCCTTTAATAAAAGGAGCCTGAATTTGGTTAAATCAGATCCAGAAAGACAGGAGAGGTTCCTGAAAGCAGAGCTATAAATTGCCATGAAGAATGATCCATGGCAATGGGAACAATCCATTATCTTTATACTTTGTATATATATATATATATATATATATATACATTTATAACCAATTTCCTAGATATGAATGCTTATTTACCAGATTAAATCCCCAAATTAATTGCTGTTTGAAGCAAGAAATACATCTCATCAGGTTTTTAAGAGATATTTTTCTAAAATATTTTCATGATTTTATCAAATATTTCTTCATTAATGTCACAACACTTCATAATATGATGTTAAAACTTTACCTTAAATATGAGAAAAGATGAACCTTTATCAATGCTCTCTTTTGCCGAAGAGTTGCTGTGGGCATATTCAAAAACCCAAACATTTGATTGCAATTGATTACAATTGATAGCAATTGTTTATACAAGCTTTCTTTACTTTCTGCAAAAAGCTCTTTGTTTTTCAAGACCTAAGTCCCTTCTTCCTTCTTTAGGAGCATCTTCCATGCAAACCGACCTCACACTACAAGAATGAAGGTCCAATCGTGATTAAGAAGATGTCCTCTCCTACACGCAGGGAGCTTCTTCAGAGTGTGTGTGCCCTGAGGCTGATTCAGTGCTGTGTGTCTGCTGCCTGCTATGAGTGCCTGAGATAGTTCAGGAGAGAAACCAGACTATGTGGTTTCTATCGATCCTGTTTAATAGTGAAGGTCCTTGTTCTCAGGTGTGTTCTCCCATATGTCCCTTAAGCTGTCATCACCTGGTCTGTTGAAACTCTCATAGACACCTTGTCTGGATTCTCTTTGTACTTTAAAGCAGCTATCTTACAAGATGCATTGGTCAGCCCATATCAAAAGGTCTGTAATGGTTTAACACAATGTGAAGTGGTGGAGATGTAAATTACAATTACTACTGTAAAACTCAAGTATGCATTATAAAGATACCTCCAAAGCCAAGTGTTTTGCTTTAACACTAAACAACCTTAAAGCTCAGACATAACTCTGTATTACTATCCTTGATGCAGAGTGTGATCACAAACAACTTCCCCTTTATAGAACTGATGATCAGCAGGGGGCACTCATCATTCATCAGCCTTGATTTGGCTTCATTACTAGCTGCATAGGTTGCCTAAATATGGCTTTTCAAAAAGACTTATTTGTTTGTTTGTTTATTTATTTATTCATTTACTTATTTTATGTGAGTACACTGTAGTTGTCTTCAGACACCCCAGGAAAGGGCATCAGATCTCATTACGGATGGTTGTGAGACACCATGTGGTTTCTTGGATTTGAACTCAGGACCTTCAGAAGAGCAGTCAGTGCTCTTAACTCCTGAACCATCTCTCTAGCCCTCTGTGGCTTTGTCATTAAGTCTATGGTTTCATTTAGTGCTTTTGGATCACCCAGAGACCTTCTTTCATGGCAGATTTAATTCTTGCTTTTTTGTGTCTATCTGGATGTATCTCCTGAAAACCAAACTCATTTACTTACTTGTATTCCCCCACATCCACAGGGACTGCAGATAAGAGCTACTAGTCCTTGCCACATTTTGCAGGTTTTTATCTGTGATACAGATATTTGACAACTCAAGATAGAAATTTGAATTATGAGAACATATTTAACTCAATGCTTTCATAGAGGAAGGAGTCACAGTTTCTTGAATTTATTAAATTTCAGAAAATTATGTTGTCTTGAGTATTCATTATTTGAGAGTGTTAATGCCACATAGCTCACAGCAAGATAGTTGATTGACAGAATTTCAGAGATTTCCAGGGAGCACCAAGTACACTATCACTTATTTGCAATGAGGAAGGCACCCAATGTCATGAATTCGACAGCTATCACATTCTCGGCATTTCTGGCTGGCAGCCAGTTGGCAGAAAGCCATATGATATAAAATAAATTTTATGTGTGTGTTGGTGGATATGAATTGTATCAATTTTTTCCACAGGAGCATCCTTCCTAAACCAGGGAATCATTTCAACATTGTAGAAATCACTAAAACTGCTAGATAACACTGACTTAAAAGCAGATGAAAGAAAGACAAAGATGTGAGTCAAAAACTGCATAGCACAGAATCAATGTGTCATCACCAGAGCAATGAAAATTATGGTCAGAAGAGATATTGCCTCATGTCTTGTGGATGTGTACAGGATAAACTATGAGTTCACACTTGTGACTATGCTGATGGGTAAAAAGGTACCCTGTATATGGATACTTAGCATATGAGACTATATATATTCATCTACCTGATATCAAGTACATTTATTCAAATGTATCCATATTTTCATGATCTAAAGATTTATTTATTTATTATATATAAGTACACTGTAGTTGTCTTCAGACATTCCAGAAGAGGAAGTCATATCTCGTTATGGATGGTTGTGAGCCACAATGTGGTTGCTGGAAATTGAATTCAGTACCTTCAGAAGAGCAGTCGGTGCTCTTAACCACAGAGCCATCTCTCCAGCCCATCTAAAATGAAACAAGATCAAAAGTTTTACCATCACCGTGAGTGGTGATTTAGACATTCATGGGACAAGTCTGATTCTAACCAAGTGTTGTATCAGAGAGAAGCAGTACACAGCATGGAGAGCACAAATTCAGACATGGGGATGATAGGCCAGACTTGAGTCTGATCTTGTATTGCAAAAGTATGTGATGCTATTTAAATTTCATATATTAAAGATGACATAACATAAATATATATAATTTACATACTATTGTAAATGAAAAATGTCTCATATCTTCTTTGAGCACTGTCTTCTCAGAGAGTTCTACCTCCAGAGATGCTACATGGCCAAAGAAGATGTACATAGGGACTTCTGCTACTCATCAAAACCAGCCCAGTGCTGAGCCTCTCCAATGGGAGAGGAGTTCAGTGATTGGCACTGAACACCATCTACTCAACATGGAGTTGGAGCTTAGATGGGTTTTGCTTGTTGTCATTTTAAAAGGTAATTTACAGAGATTAGACCCTTTTGTGTAAGAGGACCTAAGTAAAAGAGTCAGAGAATATATGTGACAGTTTTCTGACTATGATTTTCTCTGATTTCAGGCACACAGGGTGAGGTGCAGTTGGTAGAATCTGGGGGCAGCTTGGTACAGCCCAAAGAGTCCATTAAACTCTCTTGTCAAGGCTTTGGATTCACTTTCAGTGATCACTGGATGTACTGGATTCACCAAGCCCCAGAAAAGGGTCTAGAATAGTTAGCAAATACAAACCATGATGAGAGTGGAAAAGCCTATGCAGAGTCTGTGAAGGATAGATTTGCTATCTCCAGAGACAATTCTAAGAAATTATTGTATCTACAAATGAACAGTCTGAGAAATGAGGACACAGTCATGTATTATTGTTCCAGAGACACAGTGTGGAAAGTGAATTGTGAGCTCAGACAAATAATAATAATAATAATAATAATAATAATAATAATAATAATAATAATAGTAACTCTCCACAAGGTACTCTGGGCCAGCAGAGGGCACTGAGCACAAGGGGAGCTCCAGGTCAACAGAAGTAGAGTAGGAATGTGAATGGTAAAATTACTCTCTCTGAATGGGCTCAAATTAAAACTACTTTCCAGAAAACCTCCACAGAGACACGGCTTCTACTAATCTTTGAAATAACCAAGTATTTCAACAAACATTTCTTTAATTCTGATGTATATATTAAATGCAGGATACAGTCTGATCAGAACAAAATACAGAAAATTAGACAGGGCAGATGTGACACATCTGTCAACACCAGGATCTCATCCTGAGGATAAATGGAACCAACAGATTTTTTGGAAAGAAGTGAAAAAGTTGGGGTAAGAGGTTATGGAATTTTCTTGAGGATTGAAGTCCATTCAGAACATCTGTGAGAATCCAGGCCTAGGTGCATTTTGATATCTTGAGTGACAGATTGTAAAATACAAGGCAGGGTATGATATGCTCAGAATATTTTTTTGGAAATGGTGTCATTGGATAGAGAATAACCAATGTTAATTTCTAGAGTCAGTACAGTTCTATTCTGCCTTCCTTTGTCCAGAGATTCATCACTTGGGCAAGACTCAGCTACTTACCCCACATGCACTAAATTTGCAGACCATCCTATAGTGGTAGGGGATAACTCTTCTCAGTGATGGACACCTTCTCTGACATGACTAATGATCAGGTTTAATTATGTGTTTAAATAGGATACACATATTGTTCTAAAATACTTGTACTTCATGTTAAAGCTTATGTCCTCAAGCTGCAGGTAATGCATCCTTCACTCCTGAGTCTCAAGTGTTTGTCACTCCTTCAGTTAAGTGATTAAATAAGTGTTCTGATTGAATCATTCTAGCCTAAGTAAGGAGTAACTGAAGGAATACAAACAGTGGAATATACCTAGGCAATCTGTGTCTCAAGTGTTAGGAATATCAATTGAATGTTTAAAAGTATGTGAAAGCCCATATTTAAAATGGGGCCTTTGCTGATGAATTAAGAGAAAAAAACAGGAAAGTTCTTTGAACATAGATAAATAAAACTGTCACTTTTCCCATAAATTTGTTAGTGCCTTTGATTGTCTTCATTTTCTAGAAAGCCTCATGCACATGTTAGAGAAAAGTTCATGAAGGAGTCCTTCAGAAAAAAAAACCCTAATTTATAGAGTTTAATGACACACCAGTAAAGAGTCTCATTGTTTCACCCACTGTGGTCTCATTCTTAGGGAGCCAGAGCAATGTGAATGTGGATGATTTTCTGTGAGTGTTGTTTTCTCCCTCCTGCAGTTAATCCTACTTCTCCTTTCTTATTTTAACATCCAGTCATTTCTGTTTTGGTAGGGAGAAGCTCATACAAGCCATGATAAATGATGGAAGTGTATGTAGGAGAATATAAAATCTATTGATACAGGCTCTTTATAACTAGACTCAAAGCCCAGAGATTATCATTCTGCTGTTAAGGTAATGTAGAGACAGTCTTTGATATAAATCATAGGAGCTCCGTGAGAGATCATCCATTCCAAAGTCAGACATTTTGTCAGAATTCTACTGGAATTTTATTCTACAGCAGTAGAAATTCTACAGCAATTTTATTTTTTAGTGGTTATTTTATTTTTTACATTTCAAATGGTACCTTTCTTTGTTTCCCCTTTGCAAAATCCCTACCCATTACCCCTCCCCCTGATTGTATGAGGGTGCTCTCTACCCATCTACCCCCTCCTGCCTCACTGCCCGAGCAATCTCCTATACTGGATAATCAAGCCTTCACAGGACAAAGGGCCTCCCCTACAATTTATTCCAGATAAATCCATCCTTTCCTACCTAAGAGGTTGGAGCTATGAATCCCTATATGCATACTCTTTGGATGCTGGTTTAGTCCCTGAGAGGTCTGGGGGTCTGGTTGGTTGATATTGTTGTTCTTCCTATGGGTTGCAAACCCCTTTAGCTCCTTCAGTCCTTCCCCTAACTCCTACATTGGGGTTCAAATGCTCAGTTCGATAGTTGGCTGTTAGTGTCCACATCGGTATTGGTCAGGTTCAGACTGAGCCTCTGAGGAGACACCTATATCAGGCTCCTGTCAGCAAGCACTTCTTAGCATCAGCAGTAGATGCTGGGTTTGGTGTCTGCATATGGGATGGATCCCCAAGTAGGGTAGTCTCTGGATGGCCTTTAATTCAGTCTCTTCTCCACACCTTTTCCATGTATTTCCTTTAGATAAGAGCAATTCTGGGTTAAAATTTTGGAAAAGGGTGGGTGGCCCCATCCCTCAACTGGGGCCATGCCTAGCATCTGGATATGTTCTCTACAGGTTATCTCTCCTCTTGGTTGGATATTTTGTCTAATGTCATCCCAGTTGTGTCCTCAGAGCTTCTTTTCTGGTATCTAGGACTTTCTGGTGGCTACACTCAGTTATCCATCCCATACTGCTATAAACTCTGTTCAAGTTTTCTGATCCTCTGTAGATCTCTCCTTCTTCTCCCATACCAAATCTTGTACCCCATTTCACCTTTATCTCCTCTTTTCCTCCAAATTAACTCCCATCTTCTACCTCTGTAATAACTTTGTTGCCTCTTTTAAGTAGGACTGAAGAATCCATGCTTTGGACTTCCTTCTTAAGCTTCATGTGGTCTGTGAGTTCTTTTGGGGTATTGTGAGCTTTCTGACTAATATCAACTTATCAGTGAGTACATACCATGTGTGTTTTTTTGTGGTTACCTCACTCAGGATGATATTTTCTAGTTCCATCCACTTGACTGTAAATGTCATTGTTTTTTTATAGCTAAGTAGTACTCCATTGTATAAATGTACCACATTTTCTATAGCCATTCCTTTGTTGAGGGACATCTGGGTTGTTTCTAGCTTTGAACTATTATAAATAAGTCTGCTGTGAACATAGTGGAGCATGTGTGCTTGTTATGTATTGGAACATCTTTTAGGAATATGTCAAGGTGTAATATAGCTCTAGAACATAAAGAAGTAAATATAACCAAGAGGAGTAGGAAGCAGGAAATAATTAAATTCAGGGCTGAGATCAACCAAGGAAAAGCAAAGAGAACTATACAATCAACAAAACCAGAGCTGGTTCAATGAGAAAATCAACAAGATATATAAACCCTTAGCAGAGTAACAAGAGGACACAGAAATCATTCCAATTAACAAAATAAGAAATGTACAGGGAGACATGGTCTGTGCCAGGAGATGATCCTGTGCCAGAGTGCTCCCTACCCAAAAGCTGTCGGGAGAGAGCTGGTCTCCTAGGAGTGCCAAAACACCTGTAAGCACAGGTAAGACCAATATTTCTGATGAAATTCCTGGTCCAAGAGGGATCTGTCCAGAGCAATCAGGACACAGGAATCAAGGAACAGCCTGGGACAGGATCCTTCCAGTTTCCATCTGCACGCCAGAGCTGACCCTGTGCCATAGCTCTCCATACCCAAACTACTTCCAGAGAGAACTGGTCACCCAGGAGTACTAACACACACAGGTTTGAAGGAGGGACCAGCCATAGTAAGAGAGATACAGCAAGACCAGCTAACATCAGAGATAACCAGATAGTGAGAGACAAGGGCAAGAACATAAACAGCAGAAATCAAGACTACTCAGAATTATCAGAAACCAGTTCTCCCATCACAGTGAATCCTGGATACCCCAACACACCAGAAAAGAAAGATTTGATTTAAAATCACATCTCATGATGATTATAGAGGACTTTAAGAAGGACATAAATAACTCCCTTAAAGAAATACAGGAGAACACATGTACACAGGTAGAAGACCTGAAATAGGAAACACAAAAATACCTTAAAGAATTACAGCACCCACCACTCGCAGAGGAAGTTCAACTCCCAGGTGCTCCAATACTCCCAGCATCATAGGATAAGAGCCAGTTCCACAATACCCAGAGGAAGCTCCACTCCCAAGTACTCTAACATGCCCAGTATCATAGGATCAGAAGTGAGGAGGACACAACATCTGCCCCAAGACAGGAAGTAACTGATGGAAAATGCTAACACATGGAGGGAAACTACACTCTAGAAGAAGCAAGAAAGTAATCTTCTTTCAACAAACCCAAAAGAAGATAGCCACACAGATATAAAAATAACATTAAAAATAAGAGGAAGCAACAATCGCTGTTTCTTAATTGTCTTGACATCAATTGTCTCAATCCCCCAATAAAATGACATAGACTAACAGACTGGATACTTAAACAGGACCCAGCATTTTGCTGCATACAGGAAATATACCTAAGTGTCGAAGACAGGCACTAACTCAGGGGTAAGGACTGGAACACAATTTTCCAACCAAATGGTCCCAAGAAACAAGCTGGAGTAGCCATTCTAATATCAAATAAAATCAACTTTCAACCAAAAGTTATCCAAAAGGATAAAGATGGACACCTCATACTCATTTAAAAAAAAATCCACTAAGAAAAACTCTCAATTCTGAACATCTATGATCCAAAATGCAAGGGCACCCACACTCATTAAAGAAAAAATACTATAGTTCAAAGCACACATTGCATCTCACAAAATAAAAGAGGAAATACTCAACTCCCTACTCTCATCAATGGACAGATCATGGAAACAGAAACTAAACACAGACATATTGATACAAACATAAGTTATGAACCAAATGTCAGATATCTATAGAATATTTCATCCTAAACAAAACAATGTAATTTTTTCTCAGTACATCATGGTACCTTCTTCAAAATTGACCATGTAATAGGTCACAAAACAGGCCTCAACAGATACAAGATGATTGAAATTATCCCAGGCTTCCTATCAGATAACCAGGGACTAAGTTTCATCTTCAATAGCAACAAAAATAACAGAAAGTCCATATACACATGGACACTGAACAATATCTTACTCAATGGTCAAGGAAGAAATAAAGAAAGAAATTAAAGGCTTTTTAGAATTTAATGAAAATGAAGACACGGCATACCCAAACTTATGGGACACAATGAAAGCAGTACTAAGAGGAAAATTTGTAGCTCTGAGTGCCTCCAAAAAGAAACTGGAGAGACATACACTACCAGCTTAACAGCACACTGGAAAGCTTTAGAACAAACGAGCAAATATATTGAAGAGGAGTAGATGGCATGAAATAATCAAACCAAGTAGAAACAAAAAGATCTATACAAAGAATCAACAAAACTAGAGGCTGATTCTTTGAGAAAATCAGCAAGATAGATGAACCCTTAGCCAGATTAACCAGAGAGTTCAGAGTCAGTATCCAAATTAACAAAATCAGAAATGAAAAGAGAGCTATAAAAACATAAACTCAGGAAATTCAAAAATCATCGGATGCTACTACAAAAGCCAATATTCAACAAAACTGGAAAATATGGATGAAATGGACAATTTTCTAGACAGATACCAAATACCTAAGATAAATTAGGATCAGATAAACCATCTAAACAGTCCTATAATCCCTAAAGAAATAGAAGCAGTCACTAAAAGTTTCCCAACCATAAAAAGCCCAGGACCAGATGAGTTTAGTGCAGAATTCTATCAGACCTTCAAAGGAGACTTAATACCAATACTGTTCAAACTATTCCACAAAATAGAAACAGAAAGAACACTACCCAGTTCATTCTATGGAGCCACAGTTACACTGCATTTCTCCCTTGAAGATGGAATGGATTCTGTCTAATCAGAGACCTGTCACAATTTCCTTTCATAGAGGACTTCATAAGAGATTTTTTCTACTTCTATTGTGTTTAATGTTCCAAATAGATTTTTAAAACTGGTTAAGTGCATATTACTTTTAGTGTCAGAAGAAATTATGTATATTTAAGAGTCATTTAACTATTATATATTATTTTATGGCAAAAAAGCAAAGGGAGACATACCAACAGACACAGAGGAAATTAAAAAAAATATCATCAGACCCCACTACAAAAGCATATACTCAAGAATATTGGAAAATCTGTATCAAATGCATAAATTTCTAGACAGATACAAGGTACCAAAGTTAAATCAGGATCAGATAAACTATTTAAATGGTCCCATAATCCATAAAGTAATAGAAGCAGTCATTAAAACTCTCCCAATCAAAAAAAAGTCCAGGACCAGATGGTTTTAGTGCACAAATCTATCAGACCTTCAATGTAGACCTAATGCCAATACTCTTCAAACTATACCACAAAATAGAAACAGAAGGACACTACCTAATTTGTTCTATGAAGCCACAGTTACACTGACACCTAAACCACACAAAGGCCAAAGAAAGAGAACTTCAGAACAATTTCCCTTTTGAATATTGGTGCAAAAATACTCAATAATACTTTGGCCTCTTTCTTCCCTGTAGTTGGCTTATTCCTCTCACTAGAAATTCAAATAGTATATTTACAGATTGGAAGAGAAAAAACTGCCCTAGCTTGTCTCTGATTTTAGTAGAAATGCTTTAACTTTCTCACCATTTACATGTCAGTTATTGGCTTGCTTTATATTGCTTTGATTGTGTTTATGTATGTGCCTTGTATACCCAGTTGCTCCAATTCCTTTAACACAAAAAGGTAACAGGCTTCCAACATCACTATGAAAGCAACTCCGCTCTTGCTCTTATGTTTTCTTACATGTAAGTAAAAGCATACATTTCAGGACATGAAAATTCTAGGGACACAATTAACTAATACTCATCATAAGTATATTAAGAGAATTCTCCTTATGCATGTTAATCTTCAGAATTTAGTTTCAAATTCTCTTCTTGTGTTAGTTGAGCTCACATCTCACTCCTGACATAATTTTATCTCTAAGTAAAAACATATGTAATCTAGAAGATAAATCTGTCATGTTATATGACCTGCTTAACACAGTAAGACAATGTAATATTTCAATGATTTCTGCAATGATAATTCACATAAAAAGATTGTCTTAATTATTTTTCAGTTGCTGTTATAAAACAATAGCCAAGGAAACTTATCAAACAAAAGGTTTAATTTGGATTATATCTTAAGATGGCTATAGCATGATAGGGCAATATGTAAGCAAGCAGAAATTGTGTTAGCTGAGGCAATTGAAGATCATGATATGATCAACAAGTAACAAGTAGAGTTAGGAAACTCTGATAATAGTGAAAGTCACTTGATGTCTCAAGTTGGCCTTCAGTGACATATTTTGCCTAATCTTTCTCAAATAATTTCATCACTGTATCTGGCTCCACTCTTTCTTCCTCAGGAGCATCCTCCATGCACAAAAAGACCCCACAGCACAATGCTGAAGGCCAAGTCCTGACTAAGAAGCTGTTTTGTCCTTTTTACAGGAGCCTTCTTGAGTTTCTGTGTGTCATGGGCTGCTCCTATGCTTTTTGTCTGCTCCATGTTGTGAATGTCTGTGGCTATATTGATAGTTGCACAAGGTCCCATTTGTATGGATGCTTAGAATGTGAAACTGTAAATGTGCAGTAGTTTGATGTCAAGAACATTTTCTTCAAATAAAATATATATTCATGTATTCATGAACATAAATAAAACAAAATCAAAAGGTGTTCCATCACATTGAGGGGGATTTTAGAAATTCATTAGACAAGTCTGACTCTGGCCAAGTGTTGTCTCAGAGAGAAGCTGTACACAGCATAGAGAAGCCCAAATACAGACACTGGGGATGATACTCCAGACCTGAGCTTGCTCTGGAAATATGACAGCATGTGATGCTATTTAAATTTCATATTTCAAAAAGACATGACCTAACTATATATAATTGTCAAAATTGTCAATGACCAAAATGCCTCTTGCATCTTCTCTGACCACTGCGTTCACACAGATTTCTACCCCACAGCTGAATACAATAGGAAGAGGTGATACAAATATCAGCTTCTGCTACTCATCACAGCTAGCCAAATGCTGAGCCTCACCTGTGGCAGAGGTGCTGGGTCTTGAATTCCAGCAAGGTCTTCCCTCGTAGTGACCAGCACTGAAAATAGACTATTCACTATTGTAGTGGCTATTCCTTGTTTTCAACTTGATTATATCTGAAATGAACTATAATCCAGAATTAGAAGGCTCACCTGTAGCCCTAATTTGGAAGCTGAGAGATACAAGTTTCCAACCTGAATCTTGGCATGGAAATCTTGAGGTATAGTGGCTATGAATCCCAGAAGATTAAGATAGGAAGACCTACCAGTTCAAGATCATCTGGGATTAAAGGTGTGGTGCCACAGTGGCTATGAATACTAGAAGATTAAGATTGGAAGATCTACAAGTTCAAGCAAGGTCATCTGGAATTAAAGGTGTGGTGGCCCACACCTTTATTCTGGGCCACACCTTTTGCTGGAGACCTATATAAGGACATTGGAAGAAGGAAGGCTTGCTCTGCTTTCCCTGCTTGCCTTGCAGGACTGAGCAACTGCTGGATCCTTGGACTTCCATTCACAGCTGCTGCTGACCATTGTTGGGAGTTGATTATTGGGAGTTGGACTACAGACTGTAAGTCATCAATAAATTCCTTTACTACATAGAGACTACCATAAGTTCTGTAACTCTAGAGAACCCTTACAATACAAAATTGGTACCAGAAGTGGGGTATTCCTGTGACAAGCTGACCATATTTTGGGAGGACTGTGGAAGGACTTTGGAACTTTGAGCTAGAAGAGCCACTGGCTGTTAAGAACTCTGTGGGATGTTCTGTAGGAGCTTGGAAGATCATGTTCAGAACAGTGCAGAGATAGAGACCTGGCTTGCGAAATTTCAGAGGGAAGCAAGCCAGCAAGGAACATCTCTACATGGCCTCTGCATCAGCTCCTGCTTCCTGACCTGCTTGAGTTCCAGTCCTGACTTCCTCTGGTGATCAACAGCAATGCTGAAGTAGACTAAATAAACCATTTCCTCCTCAACTTGCTTCTTGGTCATGATATTTTGTGCAATAATAGACACACTGATTAAGACAACTATGGTTTTGAGGCTTAGATGGGTTTTCCTTGATGCTCTTTTAAAATGTAATGAAAAGTCCTTCCGGGCTCTCTGGGCTGGTGTCCTGAGCAGACCTTGGGCACAAGCTCTGCATCCAGTCCCAAAACACCCAGAGGAAGCACTATTCCCAGGCACTCTAACAAGTCCAAGATCAGAGGTGAGGAGGAAAAAAATAAAAAGGACAGAAAAATATCCATTGGTTTCCTGAAGTTCCAGTCAATATTCCCTCACATGATCAAGTGAGCCTCTATATGGCATAGGTACTGACAAGGTTTATTGTCAGAAATCTGGATAAGTTCTTCTGGCCTTTTCCT
>NW_022196912.1:127644810-127648585 GCF_008632895.1 Mastomys coucha | reverse complement strand
TATTATTTATTCACATTACATCTCAAGCATTGGCTTCTGCTCTTTTCCCAGTCTCTTTTTCACAGAGTACCTCTCCACCTACCTCTTCATTTATGCTGATAATGGGTAGGCTCTTCTCTAGGTAGAAACCCACTGTGGTATATCAAGTCCCAGCAGGACCAGGCACGTCCTTTTCCACTTAGGCCAGACAAAGTAGCCCAGATTGCGGGACAGGATACACAGACAGGGAGCAGAGTCAGAAACAGCCCCTGTTCCAGTTGCTGGCGGACTCAATTGAGGACCAAGCTACAAATCTGCTATATATGTTCAGGGGACTTTGGTCCAGCCCATATCCCATATATTCTCTTCAGCTGGTGGTTCAGCTTCTGGAAGCCCCCAAATATTCAGATTATTTGAATCCATTGGTCTTCAAGGTCACACAATCTTTCTTCCAAATCTTCCAAAAGACACACTAAGTTCTGTGTAATGATTGGTTCTGGGTCTCTGCATATGTTTTAGTCAGCTGCTACGTGGAGCCTCTCAGAGGACAGTTATGCTATGTTGGGGGAATTATAAAAGATGAATCCACCCGCATACTCCATTTCCTGCAGGGCCACGTTCTTGATCCTGTGTAGTCCAGGTATCACCATGTCCCGGTGGGCACTTGTGATTTTCTCCCAGCTATATATAACATCTCATTCACATGCAATACTTTACACACCCCCACAATCATTCATCTAGCTAGCGCCTAGTACCCAGTAATTAATGCATGAGTCTTAAGGCTTTGATATCCAATCAGGTTTATACAATAAAAAGAACACAATTTATAAGATGTCAATACAAAAATTTCAAAACCAAATAAAAAAGACAGTATTCTAATCCAATTAATCTATTTTGTAAAATCGTTCGCTTGGTTGTATAACCTAGTGTGGTCTGACTCCTCATCATCCTCTGACTCCATGATGATGACTCCCCTCTTCCTACTCCTGACCTTTCTCTTCCTCCAACTCTAGCTCTACATCTCTATTCCTGTGCAATCACAGGCCTATCACTGCCCTAATGTGATTGGACAGAGAAAGTGCTGCAGCAATGCTAGGCTCCTGTCTGCAAACATAAGAGAGTATCATTATTGGTGTCAGGGGTTGGTTCTTGACCACAGGATTGTTCTCAAGTTAAGCCAGTCCTTAGCTGGCCATTTCCTCGGTCTCTACACCATCTTTGTCCTTTGTGCCTGGGCTGTCTCTACATATCACAATCAGGGATTCTCTTTACACAAATGGTGTGTAGTAATCTCTGATGAGTCCATATATTTATTCAAATTTCTGATTTCCATGTGACATGTGTTTATGTGTTTATTTATTACTATGTTTTTTCTGTGGATGTGTGTGAGGGGGTAGTATGTGTGCATGATGACATATAAAGCCTTCCTATGTCAATCATCATATTTTTCAGACATCTCTCACTGGACAATTGCATTGGTTAGACAGTTCATCACTGATCCCCAGTGCTCATGCTCTCTCAGTTTCCCAGATGTAGGATTAAAGGTTGTAGTCACATTTAGCTCTGTTGATATCCATGGATATTTAAGTTAAGACCTCACTCAAATGTTTTTGTTTGTCAAAAATGTTTACTGCACAGCTATCTCTATAGGCCCAGTATACATTCATTTTTTAAATGTAGCATTTACCCAGAAATTAACAAAATGCATCATATTGAGCAGAAATGACTTAGTTTGGGGAACAGTATCATATATAGAAGCAAAGGAACCTAAAGACTAGGGAACTCTGGACTCTGCAGAGACTCAGTTGGGTTCCATGGTTAGGGAACCATGTGGGAATCAAGTTATAGCCACAGAGAAATTCAGAAAGGATCAGTCAGGGAACCAATAATACACATTAACTTAATGCTCACCAAGCTTCTTACACAATTCATGCATCTTACACATCAGAACCAGCACTGAAACAGCTGTGGTCACAGAGATCACAGGTTAACCTCCTGTCCTGGGAGTTCAGAGGAAATTTTACTGATGGGGATGGTACTAAAATGACTGTGAGACTATAGTATCAAGACCTCTCAAATATAAGATAATATTAAATAGTATGAGGTTTCACCATGAACTCCTCTTTGGCAAAAGGAAGTCTCTTAGTGACTCCTTTCTACAGAGTTTCCTAAGAATGAAAAATTCAAGTAGCATAATATTATAATATACTACACAAACAATCTCTAAGGTAAGCAGAGATGAAACTCCTTGAGAAAGGGGTCTCATATCAAGTTCCCCAAAACCCTATGAGAAATTGATATTTATTCCTGTGATCATATTTCCCAAATTTTGTAAGAAAAATGAAAATATCAGTTAAACCCCAATGGGATATACTGAGCATAATGCCTGAAGAATATTCTTCTAATCCAAACAGGAGGAGTAGAGCACTCACAGTGGTGTGTATCCATCAGAGGTTGCATAGGATGGCTGGCTCCTCAATGTCAAGACCTGTCTCCACCACTGCCACTCACAGTACAAAGATTATGCATTGTGAACTAAGAGACACAAAACTTGAGGTTCCCAATACCAACAAGGCAGGCAATCACTTTCTGATTGCTGAATGAACAGGTTGTTTCCAGCTCTTCAATTCTCTCCTCTGGTGGTGTATATTACCAGTGGAGAAAAGTACTCCAATCTCTGGTTCTCGATGATCATCACACCTCAAGGCACAGGGTCCTCATATTCATTCCTGCCCTCTGCTCCACTTCTAGTCATCACTCAGGAGTCTCTGGTTTATTTTATAATTCAATATAATCCTCAAGCCTAGTTGGATAGACCACTATGACCTGTTATAAATAGCAGAACATTCAATGCTATACCAATACAGAAATATATTTAGGAACCTGAGTTTTTATGTGCTACAAGCTAGACAGACTAAAAGAGACATATAAAAGTACATGCAGATAAACACACGAAATCACATATACTAAATGTTTTAAAGAGTTACCTCCCAAGTTATATTTTCTAGATAAGTGATGAGAATAAGACTCATTATTCTGAAGCCAAAGAAAAATATTTTAAATAATTCCTTGACAGTATATTCAACAGCATGAGGCCCATTTACATCTTAAACTGTATCCTGGAATTTACAGAGCTATACAAATTCATGAAGGTTATGGTACCTTGTTCTGCCTTATGAATGTGGACTCAGTGTAACTATCCCAATGTTTTCTTCCAAGGCCTGAATCATGGGAACCATTCAATTTTCTGCTTATCTGGTCTGGGAAATCCAGACTAAACCAGAAATGATGTTCATGAGAATACATTTTCATTTCCTCTAAAGAGCACAAGGCAAATCTCAATCACTTGGAAGAAAATAATGAAACCTTGCTGAGTGCTTTCTTTTATCCCCTAAGGAACCTCCCCCAATGCAAAGCAGCTCTAGGAATCAGGATGAAAGCCCAGGCCTAGCTGAGAAACCTCATCTCCTTCTCACTAGAGCCTCCACCACAGCATGGCTGCCCTTGTGCTACTCCTCTGCCTGGTGACCTTTCCATGCTGTAAGTGTTTCAGCGTTTCAGGAGAGGGACTCAGGAATTACAACCATGAAATGTATGACTAATGGTGATGATGCTTGTTCCCAGGTGTCTGGTCCCAAGTCAGGACCCAGCCTGGTGCAGCCCTCACAGAGCTTGTCCCTCACCTGCACTGTCTCTGGGTTCTCATTAACTGATTATAGTGTACACTGGGTTCGCCAGCCTCCAGGAAAAGGACTGGTGTGGATGGGAGCAATATGGTGGGGTGGAAGCACAGATT
>NW_022196912.1:127643921-127644598 GCF_008632895.1 Mastomys coucha | reverse complement strand
GTATGACCATGTGTTTTAATGTTAGAGATATGAATTCTACTTTCATCCTTGAAGATACTTTAGAGTTTGCTCTTCAGTATCATATTCTATTAAACTTCTTGTTTGTTCATACACTGAAAGAATTTTTATATAGTTCTCTAATATAACAGTATATAATGAGAACACATTATTGAGCTGATATTTACGAACAAAACTCAGTGGAGCACTGTGTAGATGAGGACAGCCAGGGAGATTTGGTAATGGATTGTTTGTCTCATGACTGCACTATTAGTAACATTCTACTGTTTGATTAATTAATGTTTGAGATCCATTGTATTCATCTTCTCTAAGAGGAAGTTTACAAACAAATGTGCACAATTTAATAATGGCACAGTTAACATTCTGAATGTTATCTAATAAGATCTACTCATATATGAATAATGTAATGTGTTGTGATTAACTGTGGCCAACATCCATACATATTATTATTGAAATGATCCTTCCCATCTGACTCATTAATCTTATTATTCTACAGTGTATGTTCATCCCACTCTAATTTTACTCTATATCAGATAAGTTTTTGTGTTTCACTTGATATGATAGTGCCTGGTTGTCATTGAAAGAGTATCCTCCAGATTCACACAGATTAATGTGACATTTAATTCCTTGTGAGCAGAGCTGAAGCAAAAATGAGATGA
>NW_022196912.1:127642677-127643138 GCF_008632895.1 Mastomys coucha | reverse complement strand
ACTACAAAATAGTCAAAGGGAGAGTTCTTATGTCATGTATGTATGTGTAATAGATTCAAATGTTAATAATTCAAGAACACATTCCTCATTTTGATTACTAAATATTATACTTGAGTCAATAACATTCACTTTTATGGGTAATGACACACTCTCTTAAGTAGATCAGTCTTATTTCTCTTCTCAAGAACAATTTCCATCACTTGTCTGAGATTTAGGTTCACAAGAAAACATGTGGATCAGACAACACAGAACTGAGAGGGGGTGTCCTCATGTGTGAACATCATTCTGTCCTCCATCATCTGATTAGACTCCTTCATCTTGGTGAATATACGTAGGCAGAATAAGTTACATAAAGCTAACATCTCTAATCTCAAAAAAGATAGATATTAAATACAAAATTCTATATTGCCTATAACCAAAGATATGAAAGCCATTTACTAAAAGAAATAATAAAAACTAAT
>NW_022196912.1:127642322-127642667 GCF_008632895.1 Mastomys coucha | reverse complement strand
ACTAATGCTATAAAGATGGAAAGGGGTTCCTGTTCCATGTAATGGGAGCATGGTTCTACAATATGTGAAATAATTTGGAGCACATGCAACGTATTACACTTACAAGACCATGTGACGGGTTTCTCATTTCTGTTTTAGTAGACAAGGAAAGTGACATTTCATTTAAAATTACATTTTTGCAATTTCATTTCCTGATCCCATGTCTCTCAGTGATATATACTCTGTGGAGGCCTGCACTTTGAACTCTTATAACAAGATCCTCATAAAATAGTGCTTCTAGCTCTCAAATTTCTATGCTCCTTCTCCTATATGTTGCCAACCTGAACTTGTCCATGATAATTGTGA
>NW_022196912.1:127641842-127642306 GCF_008632895.1 Mastomys coucha | reverse complement strand
TAGACTAATATAACTCATTTTTTAAGTTATGGAAGTAAATTGGGTGTTCTGGCACATTCTATGTCAACTGTACACAAACTAGAGTCATCAGAGGGAGCAGCCCTCAATTGAGAAAATATCCTCATAATATCTGGCTGTTACTGGTGGCTTATTGGCTATTATCAGCTATTATTGGCGGACTCTCCCATTTTAACTGCTAATTAGACCCTGAGACCTCTTTAGAAACTTCCACCAATAGTGTATGATGAAGTTTTGGGGACCAAATTGACTACATTATTTAAAATCCTGAGTTCAGGATACATATAATAGTAAATTAAACAACACTACATCATGCTGAACCTAAAGCATCCACTAGCATGTTTCCTAGTTATCATGAGGATCAGTCTATGCCAGAAGCCTCCCCACCTGGGGCAGAGTAGTGGTGGATCACAGAGTAGGACTCTGGTGATGGTTATAAAGTCTGA
>NW_022196912.1:127640345-127641133 GCF_008632895.1 Mastomys coucha | reverse complement strand
ACCTTTTGGAATGTGCTCTGAGTAGGAGAAGGTCTGGTTACCATCTAAGAGCAATTAACTGGTGACACTTGGGAGACTGGCAGAGTTCTTATTGCGCTTTGACTATAAGAAAATGACCTAGTAGCAGTCCCAATATAAATGAGCTTAATAATCACTGATATAATTTTAGGATTTCTTATAGGCTCATCATATAGACTTAAGTCATCTATATATCCATATAGCATCACTATAAGACAATACAACTTCTTGGATCTGCAGAGATCTGCTCCAAAGGGGTGTACTATTACTTAGTAATTGTTATATACGTATAATATTAACAGGAGAAGAATTTTAATAGCAAGAATCTTTCCTAAAATTAGTCCCTTACAGCCTAACTTAATAAGGCTCACTTGTCACAGATTATATACTAACCTGAAGCAAGCCATTTCAGGATGATCACGTGCTAGTTATTAGCTTGTCCTATTATGGCTCCTGACAAGTCTACATGGCTGATGATGACATGGAATGAGCAATGTGAAACTTTTAAACATGGTTGAAGTACTTAAATCATATCAGAACCAACTTCTAGATGGTCTACTTCAAAGGACTTCACTTTTGACACAACACATTAGTAATATGCTGACTGTATGTGTTAATGAAATATACACATACACACTGAGGTAAGTACATTATTGAATAAATACATACAAGCAGGGCTCTCCCTCAGAAATAGAACAAAATTACCAATAGAATATAGCCCTTGAAAATCTCTACCCTTGAGTTTTCCTGTGATTAATTCTCAACAATAA
>NW_022196912.1:127637454-127639039 GCF_008632895.1 Mastomys coucha | reverse complement strand
CTACCTGCAGGCCCAGAAGTCTACATCCATCACAGACTACCAGGCCTATCAAGAGTAGGTACAACCAGTTGGCTAAAGGTCAGCATAAGAATATAATCAATAAAAGCCAGGGAAATATGATACCAACAGAACCCAGCTATCCTATTCCATTAAGTCTTGAAAATCCTAATACACCTGATTTGCAAGAATATGACATTAAATATTACATTATGAAGATGGTAGAGACCTTTAAGTTAGATATGAGTGACTACTTTTAAGAAAATACAGGAAAATACAAAGAAAAAGATTAAAGAGATGAATAAAAAACTGTTCCAGACCTGAAAAAGGAAATACAAACAATAAAGAAAACAAAAACTGAGACTATCCTAGAGATGGAAAACCTAGCATAGAGAACAAAAACTACATACACAAGTATTACTTACAGGATGAAAGAGACAGAAGAGAGGACCTCATGCATAGAAGACATGTTACAAGAAACTGACACATTTGTCAAAGAAAATGCTAATGATAATATGTTTCTAACACAATACATCCATGAAATTTGGAACACATGAAAAGAACAATTCTAATAGTAGGAATTGTCCTGCTTTCTCATGGAGGCTTGTGGGCCACAAGACAACCCAGATTGGATATAGGCCTCATCAATCACATCACAGTCTGGTCTACTGGAACACAGCCAAAAGAATTGATTTGCACATGGCCCCCAACCTACAATAGCTGGTACTGGGCCTGTTATTAGGTCCCAAAGAGTCTTTGCAGGACCCCATGAGCTTTCTGCTTCTCTATGGAGGGCTACAGGGCACCAAGAAAAACCATCTTAAAAACCTATTTCCCATTCCTCTCCTTGTCTGATTTGCCTTGAGCACAGTCTGCAGAGAATCTTGTATGGATCCCAAGAATTACCATCTGAGAATATTCCCTTACTAATCTAGTGACAGTGGGGCCATCTTAAGGCACAGCCAGCAGAACTGGATCCCTTGACCTTCATTGTCTAGCCTACAACTCTGCAAGCCTTCCAGTGAAGTCCAGCCACCATCAGGATCATCCAGTCAACAACAGGTCAAACCAGATGCCTTGAAGATAAGATAAGAACAAAATCAACAAGAGTCAAGACAATACAGCACCACCAGATTGCAGCTTTGCTCCTACAGCAAACCTGGAGATCCAAAGGAAACCAAAGCACAAGAATGATCTTAAGTCCAATCTTATACATCTGATATATGCCTGTAAAGAGGAATTGAATAAATCCCTTTTAATAATGCAGGAAAATATAATGGAACAGATAAAGGCATAAAATGAGGAATTGAGTAAATATAAATGAATAAAGAAAAATAAAATCAAATGGGTGAAGTGTGTGAATTAAACTGTTCAAGACCTGAAAATGGAAATAGAAGCAATAAAGATAACACAAACTGAGACAATCCTGGACAGAAACCATAGTAATGACAAGAGGAACTATAGACAAAAGCATCACCAACAGAATACAAGAGATGGAAGAGAGAATCTCAAGTCTAGAGTATATGATAGAAAAAATAGAAACACCAGTCAAAGAAAACACAAAATCTAAAAAACTCATAACACAAAC
>NW_022196912.1:127635675-127636983 GCF_008632895.1 Mastomys coucha | reverse complement strand
CCTTCTCCAAAACCGACTTTATCATTGGGCACAAAGCAAGTGCCCACAGATACAAGAAGATTGAAATAACATCTTTCATCTTGTCAGATAAACACAGGTTAAAACTGATGTTCAACAACAGAAAAAATAGAAAACCAACATACTCATTGAAAGTGAACAACTGTCTACTCAACTATCATTGGGTCAGGAAAGGAATTAAGACTTTCTAGAACCTAATAAAATGAGGGCACCACATACCCAACACAATGAAAACTGCACTAAGAAAAAGTGCATAACCCTAAGTGCCCTCATTTAAAAAAAATGGAGAATTCTCATCTTAATGAACTAAAAATAGACCTGAAAGCTCTACAAAAAGGAAACAAGCACACTCAAGAGGAGTTGACAGTAAGAAAATATCAGAATCAGAACCGAAATAAATCAATCAGAAAAAAGAATAATAGGAAGAAACAATGAAACCAAGAGTTTGTTCATTGAGAAAATCAACAAGAAATAAAAACCCTTAGCCTAACTAACTAAAAGGTACAGAGACAGCACCAAAATTAACAAAATTATAAATGAAATGGGAAAAATAACAATGGAAACTGAAGAAATTCAAAGAATCATTATGTCTTTTTTTAAAACGCAGAAGCCCACAAAACTGGAAAATCTAAATATAAGGTATAATTTTCTAGACAGATGTGGACTACCAAATTTACATCAAGATCAGGCATACTATTTAAATTGTCCCATAACCCCTAAATAAGTAGAGTCATTAAAAGACTTCCAATCACAAAAATTCTAGGGCTAGTGCTTAAAATGCAGAATTTTAGCAGACTTTGAAAGAAGAATTAATAGAAATGCTCTTCAAACTATTCTCCCAGTTAAAAAATAAGGAACACTGCCACCCTCATTCTTTAAGGCCACAGTTACCCTGAAACCTAAACCACACAGAGACTCAACAAAGACAAAAAACTTCAGAACAATTTCCCTTATGAACCTTGATGCAAAAGTACTCAATACTTTCAAAAATACTCAATTGTTGCAAACAGAATCCACAAATACATTAAGGAAATCTACCATGATCTGGACAGCTACATCCCAGGGATGCAGGGCTGGTTCAATATATGAAAATCTATCAATGTAATCCACCATATAAGCAAACTGAAAGAAAAATAAAACATATGATGATATCATGTGCAGATGAGCATGAGCAGTTATTCTATAAATGACAATTAGATGTTTTTTAACACATTCATGAAAAGTAAAAAATGTGGTAGTTAACCTCCTAGAATTTTATAACTGTCCCATAGATCTTGAAGACCCACAATG
>NW_022196912.1:127632570-127633919 GCF_008632895.1 Mastomys coucha | reverse complement strand
ATGTCTCAGATGCAAGCCTCCATAAGATCTAGGATAGCATTCTGTCATGAATAAGACCCACAATAGAATGAGTTCTATTGCCATGACCTTGCATGCAGAACCCTGTCCAAGAGGAAAATTATGAAAATGCCATAATCTGCCCAACCCTGGATTCCCAGGTTCTCATAATCAGTGATCAGCACTCAAAGCAGACCTCTGACCATGGACTTTGGGCTCAGTTTAAGATTCAGACTGTACTGTGCACATGAGGAATAGAAAATTTCTTATGTTTCTTTACTCTGTTTTGTTTTTTAATGACAATGTTCTGGTCAGCATTCTTTGATTAAGGTGTCCAGTGTGAGGTGAAGATGGTGGAGTCTGGGGGAGGCTTAGTGCAGCCTGCAAGGTCCCTGAAACTCTCCCATGAAGTCTCTGGATTCACTTACAGTGACTACTTGATGCCCTGCATCTGCCAGACTCCAGAGAAGGGGCTGGAGTGGCTGGCATCAATTAGTAGTGATGGCAGTAGCACCTACTATGCTGACACTGTGAACGGCTGATTCACCATCTCCAGAGACAATGACAAGTAGACCCGGTACCTGCATAGGAGCAGTCTGACTTCCGAGGACACAGTCATGTATTACTGTACAAGGCACACAATGAGTGAATGTTACTGTTAGCTCAAACACAAACCTCCTGAGGAGCACTATCAACCAGTAGGGGGTGCAGAGAGCACACAAACTTCTAGTTACAGAGAATTATGGTCTATTCAGAAAATCCTGAGGGAAGAAAGGGCTAGACTCCTCTGCGTCTAAGTTACCTTTCTACAGAGATTGTCTCTACAAATATAATGTCTAGTAACCCTTGGAATATACAAATATTTATTTATTTTTCCTGTATTATGTATCTTTTGTATTCATTTATTTGTTATAGTGTTTTTGTCTTTCATTTTAGGTCTGCATGTGTTTATTTGTCTCTCTGTCTCTTTGTTGATGTTTATGACTGCCTCTCTCTCCCTGCCTTTCTCTCTCTCTCTTTCTCCTAACCTCTCTCATTCTCAGTGGGTAAGTGTGAGGGACTGTACGTCTGTGAGTATGAGTGACTGAGTGTGTGTGTGTGTGTGTGTGTGTGTGTGTGTGTGACTGTGTACATGTTGAGGATGAAATGACTTCTATCAATCTACAAAATAATTTTGAAATAAAGTCCATCCCTTGGCCTGGATCATTCCATGCCTATAAAATCCAACTCTTTTTGTAGGTAATGAGAACTAAACACACATACTTGTACTTCTGTTGTAAGAACATGAAGCACAGAGTTATATAAACATCTCCATTATAGATAACTTTTAAATATAGATGTGATTCCTTTTC
>NW_022196912.1:127630852-127631255 GCF_008632895.1 Mastomys coucha | reverse complement strand
AAAAAATGAAAATAATATCTTGTATCTTATCAAGGCACCATGTATTAAGGTAGGATTGCAATAAAAACAGAAGGTCTACACACACATGTCAACTGAACACTCTATAGTCAATGATGTCTGGGACAGCAAAGAAACAAAGAAATTAAGGAATTTCAATAAGACAATGGAAATTAAGAAAAAAAACATACCTAAACTTATGGGAGCCAACAAAAGCAGTGTTAAGAGGAAAATTTATAGCACTATGGGACTCCATATATAATTTAGGAAGTTCTCATACCAGCAATTTAAAAGTGCATCTGAAAGTTCTATACAAATATAAGAAATTACTCCCAAGAGGAGTGTACATCAGGAAATAATCAAAATAAAGCCTGAAAGTAATCAATTAGAAACAAACAATACAAAA
>NW_022196912.1:127630505-127630647 GCF_008632895.1 Mastomys coucha | reverse complement strand
AGGAACAACTAGATGGCTATAGACCAATATAAGAACACAATAAAAACAAACAAACAGCTGGGCGGTGGTGGTGCACGCCTTTAATCCCCGCACTTGGGAGGCAGAGGCAGGCAGATTTCTGAGTTTGAGGCCAGCGTGGTCT
>NW_022196912.1:127630126-127630495 GCF_008632895.1 Mastomys coucha | reverse complement strand
GCCAGGGCTACACAGAGAAACTCTGTCTCGAAAAACCAAAACAAACAAACAAATAAACAAAAAAGCATATCTTCAGAGCACATCTATCATATTAGAACAGGCCTTGAATATTCTAAAACAATGAAAGAGCAAGAAAATGACCTAAAGTCCAGTCTTATAAAGATGATAAAGGCATTTAAAAGGGAAATGAATTAATACCATAAAGAAACTCAGGAAAGTACAATCAAACAGGCATTAAAGGGAGAAACAAACAAATGCCTTATAGAAATCCAGGAAAACACAATTATATGGGTAAAGGAGTAAATAAAAGTGATAGACACCTGAACATGGAAATACAAGCAATAAGGAAAATACAAACTAAAGGAATCC
>NW_022196912.1:127630044-127630116 GCF_008632895.1 Mastomys coucha | reverse complement strand
AAACCTAAAGAACATGAAAAACAGACACAAGCATCACCAACAGAAAAAAAAGAAGTTGGAAGACAGATTCTC
>NW_022196912.1:127629702-127630034 GCF_008632895.1 Mastomys coucha | reverse complement strand
GATACAATAGAAAAACTTGGTATATCAGTCAAAGAAAATGATACACCTAAAACATTTCATAGAAAAAAGCATCCAAGAAATGTAAGATATCATGAAAATACGTAACCTAAGAATTGTAGGAATGGAAGATAAAGAGTTTCAGCTCTGAAGACCAGAAAATGTTTTTAACATATTTTGGAAGAATTTTCATTCTTCTATTCACCTCAAGGAACCTTCTGCAAAATTGACCATATACTCAATTACAAAACAGGCCACAACAGATAGAAAAAAATGAAAATAATATCTTGTATCTTATCAAGGCACCATGTATTAAGGTAGGATTGCAATAAAAA
>NW_022196912.1:127627941-127628430 GCF_008632895.1 Mastomys coucha | reverse complement strand
AGAGAGGAATATGCACACTATCTCATGTGGGAAGAGACAGGAGAGAGGCTAAGAGGAATGAATGAAAATCTGCAGCTGTGAGGAAGGGGTGCATCTCTAGGCAATCCCTGAGACCTAGGATAGAGAAGGCTCCCAGGAGTCAATGTGGATTACCTTAGCTGAGACACCTAACACTGGAGACATAGAAACTAAGGAATCCACCTCCTGTAGCCGGGCAGGAACACCAGTAGAGGGATAAGCACGACAACTCAGGCACAAACTTTAAACCCCAAATCTGTCCTGTATAAAAGAAATACAGGGACATAGATGGAGCAGATACTAAAGGAATTGTCAAACAATAATCTGCCCAATTTAAGTCCTATCCTGTGAGCATATACCAGTCACTGACATTATTAATGACACTCCATTATGCTTCCAGACAGGAGCCTAGCATAACTAATCTTGGAGAGACTCTACCTCACATCTTATTGAAACAGATGCAGATACCCA
>NW_022196912.1:127627744-127627931 GCF_008632895.1 Mastomys coucha | reverse complement strand
TTGCACAGAGGTCCATGACTCTTGGGGAAGAGTTGGGAGAAGGATTGAGAGACCTGAAGGAGATAGAAACCCACAGAAAGACCAACAAAGTCAAGCAACCTGGAACCATGGGAGATCTCAAAGACTGATCACCATCTGAAAAAGAATAAATGGGCTATACCTAGGCCCATGGCACTTATGTAGCAGA
>NW_022196912.1:127349933-127353056 GCF_008632895.1 Mastomys coucha | reverse complement strand
TGGCATTAGAAGGAAAAATGTATAGCTCTCCTTAGAAAATTAAGTCTTCCCACTTCCCATTCTGATAAACAAGGCTATACATATATCCTAAATTTTAAAATTAATTTACCCCCTGCCCACTGAGTCCACTGGGGCATAGCCAGCATCCTTAAGTGTCTTTCCCCTGGACCTCCACTGTCTGGGACCTTTCCATCCCCTTTCATCAGACTTGCAGATAAGAAACCACAAAGATAAGATTTTTTTCCCTGCACACATTCCCCCTGCCTTCTGAGTCTTCTGGGGCACACTCAACTTCCATGGGAGGCCTGCCTTCCCCTCAGACCTCTATTACCTAGGAAATAACCTCTATTGCCCACCTACATCAGACCTGCTGATCAGGAACCATAAGAACTTGCTGAACCAGAACCATACAGGGGTATACCCAACTGCAGGAAAACTTTTACCACCCCCTGAGTCCCATTGTCTAGACCAAAGATACCCAACAGAGGCCTCCAATATAAGTATTATCTAGTTAGGCCTCCTCCCAATACCTGTTACAACAGGACCATCCAGGGGCATCCATGTGGCTAAAAGTCCACCAAAGAACACAATCAATAAAATCCAGGGCAATATGAAATTCTCAGAACACACCTGTCCTACTACAGCAAGACCCAAATATCCTAACACAACTGGAACACAAGGAAATAACCTCAAATCCAATCTTTAAAAAATGATAGAAGCCCTTAAAAAGAAAATTAATAAATCCCTTAAAGAAATACAGGAAAATGAATTGAGTTGGAATTTTGATGGGGACTACATTGAATCTGTAGGTTGCTTTCAGCAAGATGGCCATTTTTACTATCTTAATTCTGCCAATCCATGAGCATGGGAGATCTTTCTATCTTCTGAGATCTTCAATTTCTTTCTTCAGAGGTTTGAAGTTCTTCTCATACAGATCTTCTACTTGTTTGGTTAGAGTCACACAGAGGTATTTTATATTACTTGTGACTATTGTGAAGGGTATCCTTTCCCTAATTTCTTTCTCAGCCTGCTTATCCTTTGAGTAGAGAAAGGCTAATGCAATCAAATAGATAGAGGTCTTTAAAGGGCAAACAAATAAATCCCTTAAAGACTTATAGAAAAATGCAAACAGGTGAAGTAAATGAATAAAACTGTGTAAGACCTTAAAGTGGAAATAGAAGCATTAAATGAGGGAAACCTGAATATGGAAAACCTAAGCAAGAAAACAGACCAGACACAAGCATAACCAACAGAATACAAAAGATGGAATAGATACATTAGAATAAATTGATACATTAGTCAAAGAAAATGTTAAATCGTAAAATTCCTTCCACAAAATATCCAAAAAAAATCTGGGATAAAATTAAAAGACCTAACCCAGGAATTATGGAATAAAAAAATATGAAGAGGCCACGCTCTGAAAACCAGAAAATATTTTCAAAAAATCATAGAAGAAAACTTTCCCAACCTAAAGAATGTGATGCCTATAAATGTAGGCACCAATTAGACTGGCCAAGGAAAGAAAATACTCCTGCTACATGATAATCAAAACACAAAAGTTACAGAACAAATAAAGAATATTAAAAGCTGCAAGAGTAAAAAGCCAAGTAACATAAAAAGGTGGGTCAATCAGAATTACACAAGAATTCTCAGCAGAAACCCTAAAAGCTAGAAGGTCCTTTCCAGATATCTTGCAACCTATCAAAAAAAATGCTAACCCAGCCTAATATGACCAGAAAAACTGTTAATAACAATAGAGAAAACAAAATATTTCAAGAAAAAATTTTAAACAATATGTATCCACAAATCTAGCCCTACAGAAAATATGAGAAGGAAAACTGCAACCCAAAGAGGATACATACACCCAAGAAAAGGGAGGAAATAATAATTCCATACTAGAAAAGAAACAAGGGAGGCACACACACACACACACACACCACCAACATCAAAATAACAGTAATTAAAAATCACTGATCATTAATATCTCTTAGCATCAATGAACTTAATTCTCCAATAAAAAGACACAGGTTGACATAATGGATGTGAAAACAGGATCCATCATTCTGCATACAAGAAACACAGCTCTGCAATAAAGATAGATATCACTTCAGAGTAAAGGGCTGAAAAAAAAAAATTTCCAAACAGGAAACAAGACCCAAGAAGCAAGCTGGAGTAGCCATTCTAATGTCTAATAAAATAAACTTTCAATAAAACTTAATCAAAAAAGTCAGGAAAGGACACTTCATACTCATCAAAGGAAAAATCTGCCAAGATGATATCTCAGTTCTGAACATTTAAACCACAAACACAAAGGCAATGACATTTGTAAAAGAAACATTGCTAGAGCTTAAATCATGATAGCAAACCTCACACATTCATAGTGGGAGGCTTCAACACTCCACATTCACCAAACAATAGATCATCAACACAGAAACACAGAAACTAAACATAGAAATTATGAAACTAACAGACATTATGACTGACAAATGGACCTAATACACATCTATGGAACATTTTACCCAAACACAAAAGAATATACAATCTTCTCAGCACCTCATGAAAGCTTCTTCAAAATTAACCATATAGTTAGTCACAAAGCAAAATTCAACAGATACAATAAAATTGTGATAGTCATGTATCCTATCAGACCATCATGAATTAAAACTAGACTTCAACAACAGAAATGACAAAAAAGCCAATACTCTAGTGGAAATTGAACAAATCTCTACTCAATGATCTCTGGGTGAGGGAAGAAATAAGAAAATAAATTCTAAATACTTTTTAGAATTCAATGAAAATGAAGGCACAACATACTCAAATATAGGGAACACAATGAAAGCAGTGCTAAGAGGAAAGTTCATAGCAACAAGTGCCTCCATTAAGACATTAGAAAGTTGTTTTGATTTGCATTTCCCTGATGACTAAGGATGTCGAACATTTCTTTAGGTGCTTCTCAGCCATTCAGTATTCCTCAGTTGAGAATTCTTTGTCTAGCTCTGTACCCCATTTTTAATAGGGTTATTTGGTTCTCTGGAGTCTAACTTCTTTGTATACTTTGGATATTAGCCCTCTATCAGATATAGGGTTGGTAAAGACCTTTTCCCAATTTGTTGGTTGCCGTTT
>NW_022196912.1:127345395-127348875 GCF_008632895.1 Mastomys coucha | reverse complement strand
TTAGGATGAACAATAATATGAACTAACTAGTACCCTCAGAGCTCCCAGGGTCTCAACCACCAACCAAGAACTGCACATGGTGTGTCTGATTGTTCTGACAGCATGTGTATAGTAGAGGATTGCAAATTCGATCATCAATAAGAGGAGAGGAGCTCGGCCCTGTGAAAGTTCTGTGCCCCAGTGTAGGGGAATGCCAGGGCCAATAAGTGGGAGAGGGTGGGGTGGCAGGCATGGGGAGGGGGGAGGCAACAGGGGTTTGTTTTTGTTGTTTTTGTTTGTTTCTTTGTTTTTTGGAGGGGAAACTGGGAATGGAGAAATGTCCATGTAAATAAAGAAAGTATCTAATAAAAAAAAAGACATTAGAAAGTTCATATTCCAGAACATTTAAAAGTATACCTGAAAGCTCTAGGGAAAACAAAGAAGCAAGTACACCAAAGAGGAGTATAAGGCAGGAAAATGATCAAAATCAGAGCTGAAATCAATCAGTTAGAAACAAAGAAATTGAAACTGATCCCATGGCCAAGCACCAATTGTGACATTAATGATATTCTCTTGTGCTTGCAGACAGGTGCCTAGTATGACAGCCCTCTGAGAGGCTCCAGCCAACAGCTGACTGAAACAGATGCAGAGACCCACAACCAAACATTGGACAGAGTTCAGAGACTCTTAAGGAAGTGTTGGAGGAAGGATTGAGGGCTCTGAAGGAATAGGAACTTCATGTGAAGTTCAACAGAGTCAACTAACCTGGATGCTTGGGGGATCTCAGAAGCGGAGCCACCAACCAAAGAACATACATGGGCTGGACCTGTTTTCCCACACACATTTGTAGCAGATGTGCAGCTCTGTCTTCTTGTGAGTCTCCCAACAACTGGAGCAGGGGCTAATCTTAAAGCTGTTGACTATCTATGGAATATGCTCCCCTAAGCCCTGTCTGGCCTTAGTGGGAGAGCATGTGCCAAGCCCTGTAGAGACTTGATATATGAGGGTTAGGGGATACCCAGGTGGGCCTTCATCCTCTCAGAGGAGAAGAGGAGGACGGAGGAGAGGAGGGACTTGTGGAAGGGACACCAGGAAGTGGGACAGCAATCCTGATGTAAAGTGAGTAAATAAAAATAAATACATAAAAATAAAATTGAAATAAAATATTCAAATGCAATCTTCCACTTTATAAAACCAAAGGAACATACCTGACATTAATTGTCTTTTTAGCTAAAATTGTAAATATTTTTCTTCAGTTTAACTCATGAGAAAGGGCTGTTTGATATATTGTTTCTTACCCAATAAAAGTGTTAAATAAAATTGTGGTAGTTTGAATGATAATGGCTCCTATAGGCTCATAGGTTTGAATGTTTGGTCCCATTTAGTGGAGCTGTTTGAGAAGGATTAGGAGGTGTGACCTTGTTGAAGGAGATATGTCACTGAAGGTGGGCTTTGAGAGCTATACATCTGAATATAAAGTTCTCAGCTACTACTCCAGCATCATGGCTGTCTATTTTTCACCATAATAACCATAAACTAAACCTCTGATGTCTTAGTCAGGATTTCTATTCCTGCACAAACATCATGACCATGAAGCAAGTTGGGGAGGAAAGGGTTTATTTGGCTTACTTCCACATTGCTGTTGATCACAAAGGAAGTCAGGACTGGAACTCAAGCAGGTCAGGAAGCAGGAGCTGATGCAGAGGCCATGGAGAGATGTTCCTAACTGGCTTGCTTTTCCTGGCTTGCTCAGCCTGCTTTCTTATAGAACCCAAGACTTCCAGCCCAGGGATGGTACCACCCACAAGGGGCCCTACCCCCTTGACAACTAACTGAGAAAATGCCCCACAGCTGGATCTCATGGGGGCACTTCCCCAACTGAAGCTCCCTTCTCTGTGATAACTCCAGCCTGTGTCAAGTTGACACACAAAACCAGCCAGTACATCTGAAACGGTAAGCAAGCCTCTGGTTAAATGCTTTCTTTCATAAGATTTGCCTTAGACATGGTATCTCTTCACAACAATAGAATAGTGACTAAGACAAAATATTCCTACTTCAAAAAAATCTGTATTTTCAATATGTATCTTTATACCTATAGGTGGACATAGCTCTCAGCCCACGTCAAGGAAACTTCTTTTTGAAACAGATGTAGACTACTACAGAGATCCACAGCTGATGAAATTGTAAAGAATAGGTAACTGTGAGAGACCCATTCCCAAATTATATATTTGTAATGCAACCCCTATACTTAAAAAATCATAGCAAAAAAAAAAAATCACTGAAAAGGGGTCACAGAGTTTCTAAGAGCTAGCAAACCAGGAATTCTACTGCTATATAGGATAATTTACACTTGATGGAATGACCTGAGCTTGCAGGAAATAGGGGCCTGAACATCAAGGTATTGAAGAGGAGAACCAAGGATTACGAGATACATAACACTGAAGTCTGAACCAGGAGAGTTTTCTTACGTTGATGGTTAGTTCCAGGAGAATAATGGGACACAGCCAGAAGAAAGCTAATTGAGTGGTATTGACAAGAAGGAACACACGATACCACAGACTGAGCATTCAGCAGCCTCAGGGCTGATAACTATAGCCCTTCAGGAGAAAAACCTACAATCTTGACTCCACCATGGCCCTGGCCCCAGCCCTAGCCTTGTCCTTGCCAAGTCTACCTCTGGGCAAGAACATCCTTTTTGTCCCCTCATGAGGGCCTCTGAGAAAGCCATGAGTCAACTTGCTCCTAACAATAAAGAAGCTGAACCCATGAAATATCCACAATATAGTTGCCTAAACAAGACTCGAATTATGAAACTACCACTGACATATCAATGAGAATGTGAAATTTTCACGAGGTTCCACCCCTAGTGAAGGGCAGTGGTCTGTTCAGGCAACCTGGGCCCAGTCGAGTATAAGTCTAGAACCCCAAAGCCCCAGTGGGTAATTTATGCCTACAAGGGACAGAAGGTATTCAGCCATAACTCCTGGGACCCTGGCTCATGTTTCAGTCCCAACCCCCTACAGCTGCCCCCACAGGAGATGTGTGCTCTGTCACGTAGACAATGCCCCAAGCTCCCAGCATTCTAGCTGGACCCTACCCCCAGTCATGTGACCACAGCCAGATAGCTACGCCTCACACAATTTAAGGAGCAGTTTGCCCCCTCCCCTCTCTCTTGCTTCTTTTCTTCTTCTCTAGCTCTTTGTTCTCTCTCTTGCCTTCTTGCTCTCTTGCTTTCTTTCCTCCTCTCTTGCTCTCTCTCTCTCTCTCTCTCTCTCTCTCTCTCTCTCTCTCTCTCTCTCTCTCTCTCTCTCTCTCTCTCTCTCTCTCTCTCTCTCCTCCTCCTCCTCTCTTTCCTCTTCTTTCTTTCTCTCTATATGGCCAGCCTATTTTCTCTTTCCTATAATAAAATATCTCACAATTATGCATTGCTTCCTTTTTTTTCGATATTTTCTTTATTTACATGTAAATTTCTCCATTCCCAGTTTCCCCTCCAAAAAACAA
>NW_022196912.1:127329510-127344575 GCF_008632895.1 Mastomys coucha | reverse complement strand
AATGGGACCTCATAAAGTTGCAAAGCTTCTGTAAGGCAAAAGACACTGTGAATAGGACAAAACGGCATTGCTTCCTTTTAACTAACTGACGCACAGCCACAGCCTCAGCCACAGTGTCGGGATCACAGGCCTGCACCCTAGTTGAACAATAATGAATTTGTTTTCTTCAGGAATGAGCCCTCTAAGGTTATCCAATCCTCAATATCTTCCCTAAAGGCATAGACAGATGAGCAACACTAATGTACTCTGCAAGTTATAAATGCATAGATAATATGTAAATATACATTTATGGGTCTGTGTGTATGCAGCAGCAACAACTTCTAACAAAGTTTCAGTTTACTTACCAAAAACACAATAAAACGAAAACATTTTTACTTCAGAAATCTAGATCCCAGAGACTTAACCAACAATCAAAGAATACACATGGAGGGACCCATGGCTCCAGCCACCTATGTAGCAGAGGATGGACTTATCTGGCATCAGTGGGAGGAGAGACCCTGGGTCCTATGGAGACTTGATGTTCCATCATAGGGGAATGCCAGAGTAGTGAGGCAGGAGTGGGTGGGTGGGGAAGTTCCTTCACAGAAGCAGGGGAAGAGGGCTAGGATAGGGGGAAAGAAGAAATCTAGATCAAGTACTGCCATAGTAGTGGCACTTCCTTTAGAAGAATGGCTTTGATTTAGGGGGCTTAATGCATAGACTAATGCAATTCACAGTTCAGCAAAGACTAAGTTTTAATTCCTATGGAGAAAAACTCAATTCTTGGAAGAAGGACAAAAGTACAGTTTCCCTACTATAAAATGTTATCAATTCAGTGTCTTCTTACTTCACTTTGCCAATTATATCCAATTTACTTTTATAATCTTTACAAGACAGCATGAGTTACTGTTCTAAGTCTCAATTTTATTTTAAAATGTAATTGATTTTTGTCAGATAAATTAACTTAAAGATTAGTACAATATGTTTGTGCTATTTAAGGCAGGTGCCAGGCATGTTTTAAAAGGTAATAAATTTACCAACTAGAATGTTCTGCCAAAGGGGGAAAAATGGAAGAAAAGTAAAAACTCTCCTGATGGTTCTTAAGAAAGATGTTTAAATAGCATATTACATGGTTTAAAAATAATGTGGCAGCTGTACTGCCTGTGATCCTAACATAAATGTCTACAAAGAATCAGCAACAGATAGAGAATTAACAATATGTGTTTAATATTTTTACAAGTCTCTTGATGTTGATGCCTAACAGCATTTAACAAGAATTCTGATTTCAGTGTAAGATTTGGAACATAATCTGACACTAAACAAGGCCACCATTTCCCTATGCCATGCAAAAGAGAACTCGGCTTGCCACATTGCAGACTAGGTGGTGGCTTTAGGCAAAACCCAAACTGTTCCCATTTTTGAATCACTGGCATTCTTTGACAAAAGATTCAAAATAGCCATGGGTCAGGAAACAATTGTTTACTCATGGTATTCATTTTTGCCCAATAAATGTGTTTTGTAAAAGCAACCTACATTGGAGCCACTTTAGAACAAAGTAAGAATTCTATGTATGACTTTTTTATCTAGTCTACCCCTAATGCTTTGACTGTCCATTCAATCTCTTCATTAGAAAATGCAGCACTTGAAGCAGAGGCAGACAGTGAGCTTCTTGTGAATGATACAGCTATAGCCATCTTTTCAGAGATTTAAATTCCAATTTTGTCAAAAACTTGATTCACAGTTTTTCATCATCAGAGCCATGAAAGATGTCATCAATGGTGTCATTGGTTATTTCTTCAATCATTTCCACTTCACGTTTTCCTTCTGGAAATTCTGCACTGTTTACAGTGTCTTCTGTAGACCTGTTTTCTTGGTGACTGCTTGTATTTTCTTTGGAGTAGCTGGTAAACATCCTACCAGCCATCTTCCTTGAGAATTTATGACTTTTGGTAGGGTGGACATAGACGTGACTTTTGAGCTTACAGCAAAAGTTCTTGCCTTATGTTTCAGTAGATGTACAAGCTCCTTAGCTAAAACCCTGCAAACTTCTTTATCACTAATCTCGATCATCTTCTTAATTTCTAACTCCAGCTGCTTTACTTGTTTCTCTAAGGCTCCTCCATCTCTAATCATAGCTCTCTGGGTGCCTCTCAGCACTCAATTATATTCCTTTAGTTCATCCACATATATGTCCGAAGTCTTCTTATGGAAGAGGGATGCCACGGTTAATGGCCACACTCAAAACACCTGGTTTGGTCCACCCTGGCTCTGGGGAAAGCATGAGGAGGGCAGAACCCAGAGGAGGCTTGCAGTAGTGGGACGAGGAGGACAGGATCCAAAAGCAAAAAACATTATAAATTATTAAATAATAATCTAATGAATTTGAAGAGTAGAAGGAGTCATGGAAACAAGTGGAAAAGGGAAGAATGGAAATGCTGGAAATATGGTGCTCATGTATAATATTCTCCAAAACTAATAAATAATAAATTAAAAATATATTGATGATAATTCAAGGGTTGTTAGAACAGCAACTTCAGTAGCTTTAGAACTAATCAGCTTGCCCATGAAATTACTGTGTGCATAAATGTCACAAATTTTCAGTCTGTAGGACAAACAGCAGAGAACTACTAGGTGAGCCAAGGGTAGAGGGCAATTATTTTCTTGATCAGTAACTCTATAATCTGCCCCAAAGCCATAAATCCAAGAAGAAAATCAGCACAAAGTGGTATCATCCTGCTAATAGGCATGCTTCTCGACTTCTTATACATCCTAACATGTTTTCATGACATGTTACTCTACATCCTTTGCAATTGAACAGCAGGTTTTCATTGGTTCAGTCAGAGAAGCTGTCCTTTAAACCATACTCCCTTTACAACCCTCTTTCTGTTGGTTAGTTTTGTCAACTTAATACAAACTATAGTCCCTTGTGAATAGGGAACCCCAACAAAGGAACGGCCTTTAGGAGATTAGTTAGTGGGAATGTGTGCGGGGTATTTTCTTAACTGCTAATCAATGTAGATGAACCCAGGTCTCTATGTGTGGGACCAAGGCAGGAACAATATACCTTGAAAGTTGAGATTTCTGTTTGTAGTTAGAAGCGTGTTCCTATTTGTCCTGTTTGTCCCTATACCTTGCCCTTTAAGGAAGCCCATTAAGGAAGCCCACTGTAGTAAGCCCTTGCAAGTTATGGTTTCTATTTGTAATTAAAAATAAGTTCCTGTTTCATTGATGAGATATAAACTGCAAAACATTTTCAAACTACTCCAAACTTCATACCTCTTTAACATGATGCATATTCTTCTCTTTGTTCTTTCTCTTTCACTGTATTTTTCTAACACTATCTAAAAGCCACCTATCTCACCCCTGTAAGCACTTCTGCCCTCCCATAAAAGGGACCTCAAGAAGCCTTCTGGGGCTGATCTCTAAAATCCTGTCTTAGAGACAGCCAAATGGTACCCAAAAACTAAATCTTGCTTCATTCAGATAGTTGTGGACTTGGTCTTCACCTCACAATTTGCAGATTTAACATACTGACAGTGACATCCTTAGTCAGATATACTTGGACTGCCAGCTGAGCAAGCCAGAGGTAGCAAGGCAGTAAGTGGCATTCTTCTATTATCTCTGCTTCAAATTCTGCCTTCAGTTCCTGCCTTGACTTCCCTCCAAAACACATGATGACCTGTAAGCCAGATGAGCCCTTTCTTCATACACTTGCTTTCAGTCGTGGTGTTTATCACAGCAGCAGAAAATCAAACTACATGTTGGGCCCAGTCTTCTCCATGCTCTCATTTCCTCTACACTATGAATCAAAATTTACCTAGTTCTTCTTATTTGTACTTTCCTGAGTGCCAGTCTGCTTCAGGGAACATCTTCCGAGCCACAAGCTACTGTCTGTATAAGAGCAGCTATGCCTACTTGAGAAGGTCCATCACAATTGAGCCTGTAAACTGTTGGCTTTCCCTCTGAGCAGAACTAGATGGAGAAGATCATTAGACCCTTACCTTAGTTTCCTGCCACAACTCTAAGCCATTTATATTTAGTTTTTCCATAATTACAAGTAGCTTAAGGAGTCTTGGGAAGTACTAGAACACTGGCTTGGAGAGGTTAACTGACAAGGAAAACACCTATGTAGCCACGCTGAGTGCAGATCCACCAGCATGACTGCTGTAAAATTACTTGTATTCTTGCCAATAATTCCCATTCATCTTCTGTAAGGAAGTATAGTAAACTCGCTGGTTCTCCCATTGCAAGCTTTGGTAGAATCAAACTTTGGTTGGTCATTGAGTTTTGGGAGACATGCCAATCCATGGCTTTCCCTGGGGCTCTAATATATGGAGGAGGAACTTACTGGGCAAAGCCAGGAATAGCTTAGTGTCTGGGCCTTGGGGGAGCTTTTTCCTGGGATTCTGATCCCAGGTATAGAGAAGGAATGTAATTCTTTGTCTAATACCAGGAATATGCTTAGCAAGCACAATAATGGCCTGGGGATAGAGCTTTAAGGAAGTTGTGATTTGGGGATCTTGGAAACACACCTCTTCCCCCACTGAAGAGCTTTAGTTGTCAGTCCTAAGGCCACTGAGTGCTCAGCGTCTGAGCACTTGAGATACACTGTGTTCCCTTTGGGCAACATTTCTTGATTAATATCCTGATAACTTTGTCTAATGTATGGTGGATTTCTGCTGATTGTCACACTTTCCCTTGCAAACTTTATATAATATACTATATTTCTTAATAAACTTCCTTTGTATAAGGAATTAGCTTATAAAAGACATCCCATCAAAATGGTGCTACTGACAGATTGTCAAGGGCTTATAAATAGAGAAGCTGACCCTGTAGCTGGAATTTGTCCCTCCCTCTTCCAACACTGTGTTTGCTTCAAAAGATCCTCAGCTGGGTTTTAATGCCTATAGAGATGATTGTTCCTACTGCAGAACACACTTTTCCCATTGGACACTTACCTTCCCTTCAGTTAAAAAATAGCATGTCTATGCCTGAATTTATAACACACACACACACACACACACAAATACACACACACAGAAACACACACATACACACACACAGAGACACACATACACAATCACAGACACACACACACACACACACACACACACCTTCCTATGTTATTTATTTTCTCATTCTGATCCTCTCACCTAGGACCCTGTCACTAAAAAATGGCCTGCTGGTCCACATCAATTGGAACCTTATGTAAAAGGGGGGGATGTTCTTCATGACACCATCAGAAAAAAAATTCTTACAAGAGGGTCCCATGTGGTCAATCCTTGTAAATTTGTCACAGCTTTTGTAGCTCTGGTTAGCTAAACTATGCTAGATTAACTCAGCCTGCATACATAGCCTGCACACCTAGACATACAAGGAAGAAAAGAGCCTAAGGTAAACCTTAGATCTGGTTTGAAAACCAGTTAATTGGCTTCAGGGCCTCCAGAGGGATGAACTCCAGACCCTCAACATGTTTAGGGAGCTCAACATTCACACCAAAAAGAGGCAATCCCATTTCTCTGCTCCACAGTCCTTGCTGGGTGGCCCAGTGGTGGCTCTTATGTTGCCAGAACCTACTTTGCAGGGGTTATGAATTATTAGGAAGTGCAGGATCATGGGCAACAGTTACTATGGTGTACACACAAGTTGGGTGTGAATTATCTCTTGTCAATGCTAGAGAAACCTGAGGATAAACAGTGGAGAGAGGAGTGAGGCAGAGTATAGTCAAGTGATACAGACAACTCTACCTCATTTTCAGTGTACTTTTATACATCGATGCAGCAAGGTAGTCATGATCCCAAGGAACTTTACTTGAGCTCACAAAATATGTGGATAAAGTTAATTGAGCACATTAAGAGAACAGCCCTTTCCCAATATCCTTCAGGATAAACTACTTTCAAACACAAGTCTATACCATGTACTACAGATTAGATAGATGGGTAGATAGATAGATAGATAAATAGATAGATAGACAGACAGACAGACAGACAGACAGATAGATAGAGATGCATACATACATACATACATACATACATACATACATACATACATAGATCGAGGAATACTAAAGCAAGGCAGAAGGACATATTCAGATGCAGAGTACACCAATGACTGATTCTCTGTTCAGTGCACTCAGAGTCGTCCTCCGGGAGACTCAGCATATCCTTTCACAAGACTGTGTTCTGTGCTGTGCCTGTTAGTGGAGCTCTGGAGAGGCTGTTTCCATGAGGTTGTGAGTAGTATACTTAGTGAGCCATGGCTTTGTGTTAATGGTGATGATCTAAATATCAGTTGTCTGGCTTAATATGAGGTGATGCATCTTCACTCCTATAACACTTTCTCAACTGGGTCCTAAGTCTGTCTTCACTCCATCCATTCCTCTAAGCAATGATCCTGAAAATCCTATCAAAAGCTATGAGAGAGGGGAACAACCAAAAAACACAGAGATAAAGTTGTGGGAAAGCCTCTGTGTTCAAGAGCCATGTTTTATAAAGATATCATAAATAACTTCTTAAAAGAAATCTAGATAAATTTCCATTAATCCTGAGACAAGAGGCCTAAGGCTAGGACCCAGTGATGGCTAAAGGTCTCCTCCTGCTACCAAAGGGAGCAAACTTAGCAGAGTTTCTGATGACTTATGTAAAGCACACAATCAAAAGTAGCAACTTGCAGTTTCAAAAGATTTATTCCAGTGTGAGCATCAGCAATCCACCAACAACAGGTGATATCTGAATCCAACACAGCTTTTGTCCCCATGATATAACTGTCCGCTACTGACATTCAGACTTTCTTTTTTGCATTCTCATTATCTTACAGGGGCGAGAGGGTTAACTCATTTTAAGTTGGCTTGTTGGTTGCTCCTTCTTGTGCAGAACGTAAAGCAGCTTGCAAGTCTTCAAACCTAAAAATTTTAATAATTCCTACACGAGTGGCCACGCCAAAGAGCAGTGCAACAATGAAGAGGTAAATACGACCAAAGACCATTCTTAAATATACCACTGGTTCTTGGTTCTGTTTTATTATGCGCCTTTGAACTGGAGGGGACCCACTGTCTGTGCTCCCACTAGGTCCCTCGAGTTTGCACCTTGGAGGTTTCCAACCTAGATGACAATGGCAATTCCGATTATTATTGCACACTCCTCTAAAATTGCATTTTTCTGGGCTGCAGTCATAATGCAACTGAGATAAACTTCCACTGCAAGCTCCTCGATTACAAAACTTATTTTGGGAGCACAGGGTACCCATTTTTACCATTCCAGCATCTGTTGTTTCTGTCCCACGATGTTCATCAAGCCCAAAGCATGTAAATCCAGAGACAAGAGATTGATGGAATGAAACATGTTCTTGCAAGAATGGAAGATTCGTGACATTGGTACACTGCAATCTTCCACACACCTTATCGTTATCAGAGCAAGGATTGAATGTGAGGCTTTCTTCTGCTCTAGTACAATGCCCAAATCGAAACTGTTGTTTGTTGAGGTCATAGCACTTAATATTAGCATTCGTAGCACTTACACCAAAGATTTCTTTGCACTGTACATTGCGGTCAGTGCAGTTACCTTTATAGCAGTACCCCTCTTCTGAGCACGGTGTTCCATCTTGCAGATAAGTGTCACCTGGGCAAACGAAACTTTTCCCACCACAATACTCTGGAAGATCACATATGTTCTGGATAGGTCTGCAGAGTACCCCAGAAGGACTGAAGGTGCAGTTTGCACAGCATAATTCTTTATCACAAATGCTACCAGGTGTTAACCTGCAATCACTTCCACAACAGGGATCTACATAACACGCCTTATATGATCCACAGTCACACTGCTCATTTTCTTCTATTTTGAAGTTTCCACAAAACTTATAAGTATATGATGTATTATGATAAACATGACGGTCGTGGAAAAGACATGGCATCGTATTAGGGGTATTAAGTATATCGCTTACCTCCCCAAGAGAACAATTGCTGAAAACATCTGTTATTGCAGGTGACTTGAACATAATGCAGGTGTTCCTTCTCTGGCAGACACACTCCTTCTCATTATCAAAATTTAGGCCCAAAGCCCTTCCAACACGATTGGTTAGTACAACAGAAACTTCTATAGAATGTCGTTCATGTTCACCAATACAAATAAATGCTGAAGCAGAACATATACTCTTTTCAGCTGGATTAACGTCATTATCTCCTGGTGAATTCTTATTAATTAAGGTTCCTGCATCAGGCCTAAACTTATTATAAAACACTGACTTGTAGTAATTATGAGCATCCCCTCCTGGTACAGTAAAGTCACTTCTAAATGGATCATGATTAGTATACACAGTCATGAGAAAGACATAGTACCGCATATGAAGACTCGTAAGAAAGGTGTCCATTAAACTAATGAGTTGAAACAAATAACCAACCGTTGCTTCTTGTTTATCACCCTGAGCAGCAGAATATATACTATGGGTTGCTTGAAAATGGCCTTTTATAGCAGCTGGATGTGTAGCGTAGTTCTTAGTAGATATTCGGGGAGCTCCATCAGCATATTCTGATCTGGAGAAGGGAGGACCTGTATTTTGGCTCCAGTGCTTCCATCCATTCAAAGGCCCTGTGTCATCAGACTCAGATACTACCTGAGAAACAAGATGTTCAAAACTCTGTGAATCATTGAGTGGCTTGATTTCATAGGTAAGGTCATCCAGCTTCATGACCCCTGACAGGCCCCCATAACAAGTATTCAGAGTGACCATGGATTGAGGGTTCCCCTCCAGGTAGCCAATATAGTAACAATCTACAGGGAAAAAAGGATAATCCATCTGTAAGGCTCCTTGGTCATCCTGAGTTGTCAGCAACAAGTGTCTGGGCCAAATAAGTGTCTTTCTTCGCAAGTGGATGATATGTCTCTGGCCCCTAAAACGCAAGCTATACGAGAGCAGTCTTTGTGCTTGAATTCCTTTGCTATGGTAGATCTCCTTCCGAGGAATAACCACCTCCGATGAGATGTAACGCCAAGTGGGATGGCCTTGAGAACACCGGACTGGAATCACAAGGAGCAGCCAGAGTGCAAACAGCAAGAGGAAGACCCTGGGGACCACAGATCTTTCCACTAGCCTCATGCCCCAGGTCTGAGATAACATCCTAGGTGGAGCTAAATCCCTCTGCTGTGGCTACTGCCTGGTCTAGAAAATACTGACAGAGGACCAAGAGCCTCCTCATGCTCCCAACCATAGTGGTTACCCAGACAACTGGAGTTAGGTAACAATCACTGGGTGTGGCAGGGTTGAGTCCGAATGTGTTAGCTGAGGTTGAGGTTAAATAGGGTCAAAAGGAATGTCTATAAATGTGCCTGGGTAACAAACGTCAGAAGCAGCAGGGGCATCACTCTAAAAGGCTCAAAACTTTATTTTGGTTTTTGAAATACAAGATACTATTTCCACACTTTTCTTTACATGGATGTATTTGTTTCCCAATGTTATTTTCAGTCTGTTTCTAGGACTCAATTTTTCTTTTTATTTTGGCTCATGTTTCTCACAGATGTTTTGATTTGTTTTGTTTGGAAGTTTAAAGTAAATACTGTCTAGGTTAGCCTTTTAACTATAAATGGTTTTTTTTTTTCGTCTAAACATATTTTATTTGAGTTTTAGTTAAACTACTTACAAATGGTTTTATCCTTTTGGGTTTTGCTCAAAAGTTTGGGGCTTTCTGCATGTTAATATTGTGTTGTTATTTCTCCAATATTATTAGACCTGAGCATTCTGTCTGGATAACTCTGAACTCTAGAATTTTTTAAAATTCCATTTCTTGTGAACATCCTTGATCTCTGACCCCATCTGAGGCCCAGCTGCCTGTCCCCTCCAAACTTTACTATGTTTCTTTCCTGATCATGGGGATTTCTTCAAGCAGTCAGGCTGTCAGGTTCTCAGCAGGAGAGACCAGTAGACTCTATTGGTAAGAACGTGGAAGAAGTATGCCACACACGCCTTCCAGGTTCATCACCAGTGCTTCATGCCTCTTACTTTTGTAGAAGGAAAAGCAACCTCTGTGTTTTCTCCAAAAAGCTCATTAATGAAAGAGGTATCACCACGGAGTCCATGAGAAGGCCTGACTCAGTCACGTGATCACGGTCTACCACCACAGAGATTGGTTACCCTGTAGATATAGATATATACATATATCTATATAGATATATGTCTTTAATATAACGGGAGAAAAAATGGGGGGCTGGAGGGTGATCAATTTACTTCCTCTCAAAAGTATATATCTCATCTAAGTGTACAGGGAAAAACTCTGCAGGACTACTGGGATGGTTCAAAATGCACCTTCTCAACTCTCCAAGCAGCTTTCCTGCTCTCCCTCAGGAGCCTGCCTCATGAATTAGACTCTGCTGCCACCTTGTGGTCATAACCATTACTGCACCTGATACCGACCGGAGGCTCCTAGGGAAGAGAGGGAGGAAGTGGCTAGGTCCCTTTCTGGTTATGGTAAGAGGAGATAAATGCCTTCTTATTAACTAGGGTGAGAGGGGTCATATGCTCTATCACTGGTGACCAACTTGGGGACACAGGATTATACCACAGTTTGGAAAAGCTTCTCAAGGCTCATGACACCCCTCCACCCTTGTCATCACTCTGAGGCTCTGTGTTGCACCTGGCTGGACTTCCATATCCTACGTGGACATAGAACAACCCCAAGCAGAAGGCAGTTTTACGACTAAACTGAAGGACACAGATGGGGTCTCTAAACAACCAGGGGGTGCCAGGGCCAGCCTCTCTAGCCACTATAGGAGTCAGGTTACAAAGGGAGACCACTTCAGGACCCTAGCATTGATTACAGAACATATCTCAAGTACCTTCTGCTTGACCAGGTGCATCTTTGCATAATCTGCATAGCCAGATTCAGAAAATTGGCCCCACACAGCCAAGTGAACTTTTGGGAACAGGTGATTTTAATACAGGCAGAGAGAGGTGAGAGAAAGGAGAGAGAAGGGAGAGGGAGAGAAGAGAGAGGGACAGGGAGAGAAGGGCCAGGGAGAGAGGAAGGGAGAGAGACAGACAGAGACAAAGAGAATGCTAAATCTTTCCATACCTATGTCCCAATCTGTGACCTCTGATAACCCCAACACAACTGTTCACATATCACAATGGGGTTGGAATATAGATTAATGTAAATACTGGTGAAAATAATAGCGCTAAGATCTGGGGTTTTCATGATGGTTTCAAAGTCTCCGTACTGACTAAAACCTCCCACTGGCCCATTTCCAGCTTCCTGTGAACACCTCATTGTGAAATTCAAAGGTATCAAATTCCCTGCTAAGTATGTTTAGAAAGACCTCCACACGGTGCCCTCATCTCCCACTGGCCCACCTAAGGCTCTGTCTCCCACGTCTGATGTCTTCTCAGTGATTCTGGCCCTGGCTGCTCCACAGCTACCAACCCCTGCCTGAAGTGAGCTCTCTGCTGAGCCATCATCCTGAATCAATCCACCTTAAGCAGATGTTTTGCTTATTTTTTCCTCTGTTTCCATACTACAGAGGAAGTGTGGGCAAGTCGAAGCAGGGGTGTCTCACCTCACTCCAAGCACAGTCTCAGTCTGTGCCCCCTTGTTTCCAGCAATGCAACCTCGAGAATCTTTTGTTCTCTCATCTTAGAGAGCCATGTGTGCTGTAGTATATAAGATGAAATTCAAAGCATGAATTATCCCCAACAAGCCACTTAAACAAGCCAATAACATTCATCGGCCATTCCCATGAAACCACTGAAGCATCTTCCTGCTCTAACCTTGGGTTTCCCAGGGCAGCTCTGGGATCACAGAAGTTGTCTTGTTTGCCAGCCAGAAAAAAATCTCCAGTCGATCCACAGAAAGGTAGAAATATGCAGAATCTTCGAGAAGGACAACAACCCTTAACTGACTCAGCAGGGCAGTCTAAGCACACAGGTTCCTCTGAGCCCAGTCCCTGACTGTGTTCACTCACACAGGGCCCAGCCATCTGGAGATGCCTGCAGCAGCAAGGTGCTCATTGTACCTCAGTCTCAAGGCTCAGTCACTTTGCAGGTCTCCCCACAGCAAACCACAACCAATGCAGTTGTCACCCTCGAGGCACGGCCTCCCTCAGTGACACCTGAGAAACACTGTCCATTTGCCCTGCTCATGCCCTCTCTCAGCACGCATAAACTCCCTCAGAGCTCCTTCACAAAAACAAACAATTTAAACTCAACTTAAAGTAATATGAAGCTGTGTCCTATACCACTTCCCAGAACACCACAGCTGCTAAAATCTAACTGTGCAATACAGAGAACTACCTAGATGATACCTAACCCCCAATCTTGAGGTATCTGTTGAAGTGGCTTTCAACTATGAATGCCCATCGGGGATGTCTATGTCTCCTACATTTTAGGGGCATCTTTATGAACCCCATACTCTTCTTCACTGAGCTACATAAGGAAGGTGATTTGTATCCCTTGCTCTCCACAAGAGGGCAGAATCCTGGCAACAGCTTTGACAATCCCCCAGCACTAATTTTTTTTATTAGATAATTTCTTTATTTACATTTCAAATCTTATCCCCTTTCCTGGTTTCCCCTTTGAAAACCCCCTATCCCATCTCCTCTTCCCCTGCTCACCAACCTACCCACTCCATATGAACCAATCTGTACCCCCAGTGCTCCCCCGGACTAATCCACCAACCAAAGAGCACACACGGATGGACCCATGGCTCCTGCTGCATATGTAGCACTACTTTTAAAAGGGGGAAGATCATGAAATCATCACTGTAGAAAATAACAGGGAGACTCTAAGACACCCAGGCATCTATGAAGCTTCAAGTCTTCAAAAACTAAAACCACCATCAAAAAAAAAAAAAGTAGATTCTAAAACTAGTCACCTACACCAGGTCATGGAGACTCAGTCAGCAGCCCTAAACTGGGAAAGTATCAACAGAGGTGTACAGCCAGGATCCTCCAGCTACTCACACCCAAACAGGGCCTCCTGACTGCTCTGAGCCTGTCTTAAGAACAACAAAGATGCCACCAAAATTTCTAGAGTGAGCCCTGAAGGAACTCATGGCCAATATGAGCAAGCCAGACCCAGAGGCAAGGAAAACCCATTGAGCACAGGAGAGAAAACTGGTGAGTTAGTGCATTAGAGGGGTCTGAGGATGAAGTTACCATCTCTTCCCAGCACCAGAAACGAAAGCCTCTCCAGAGCTGCTGAGACATGGAATGCTGGTGATTCTGGCATCAGCCTCACAGAGACCTTTCCCACTCAGGACCAGAAAGAGGCAAGTGTGTAACCATCTGGCCCACAGCTGGAGAAGAGAATCGAAAGCAGATATCTCTGTATTCACTTAGCCTGTGTTATCCATCCATGCCTCCAATTTCAAGGTGGGAGAAATACTGAGAGTCTAAACACAGCCTCAGAGTGACTGCCAGTATTAAATACCAGGTTGCAGAAAAGGGGAAAACACCTCTCTGGTCATCTTTGGAACATGTAAACTGAAAGAGGAAACATAGGCCCAAATTAAGATGGAGCAAGACCAATGTTCCCAGCCCAGCCGAGAAAAAAAAAAAATTCAAGAGTGCCATCACTAGACCAAAATGTAGCCCTAGGACTACCCAGGATCCTTACCAGGAGTCCCCTCCAGAGGTTTGAGTCAGTGAGCTCTGGCTCATTCTAAGTTTCAGATTAAAACAGCAGAAACAATAACAGCTGAACTTCAGGTGAATCCCTAAGCCACACCAATGTACCCAAAAACAGCACCACAGATGAGGAACTTGAAGGAGAGGAAACTTTTATCACATTAAGAGTATTGCACAATGAGTATCTGTTATTTTCACAGTGACATGGGCACTGATCCTACCCCCCAAAATATAGCAGGACAAAGACCCTTAAATAACATCTGATGAGGGCAGCTATCTAAATAGCCACTTAGCTGAGATGTTTTATACATGGTGAAATAGAAAGACTGGCCAAAGAACTCCCTGTATTGCAACCACAAAGGGAAGCTGTGGGTCTCCACCATCTCACAAGCAAACTGGGTCAACTGGCAAGGACAGGGGATGCATACCACAAAGAGCCTTCCAGATTGTGTATGAATGCCGTGGGACTCTGTAGGTCATCCAAAAACTGTGGGCCAAGGTGGGCATGTGTGGGAAGTATATACATTTAACATACCAACACTGCATTTATACCATGTATGTAGCTCTTGATCATGGCACCTACTTGTAAAACTTGCTGTGCTGCAAATGGAGGAAGAGAGTTTGTGTGTGGCAGGTAAATTCCCTAGGACTCAGCTGCATTTCAAGTCCACAGTCATCACCTTGAAGTAGGTGCCCCAAAATGCTTACATAAAATGTCACAGAGCAGCAAAGCTGAAAGAGCTCAAAAAGGTAACAGAACACATGCTCATCAGAGGAAGCATAAAGTGGGAAGAATAAAGAAGAATTATAAGGGTAAAGTGTCGCAAAGAACAGGATCATAATGGCTTCAATGCTGAGCATACAAAAGACAAGAAAAAAGAAAAAATGTTCAACAGGATCCCGTCCCCTTGCAACTCTCTACAAGCAAAATTCAATCTTTCTGTTAAGAAGATGAGAAGAGAACATCTGAGCACCTATGTTGAGAGTGTCAAGTCCCCACTGCCAGGCTGTAGGAAATACCAGGATGGCCACAGGAAACAGACAACGATGAGAGAGAAGAGGGCTACAAAACAACTGTCATGACACCACACCAGTAGCCATGAAGGAAGAACAAGAACTTGTAAAGAGCAGAGAATGGCAGACAGAGAAGCAGACACATAAGTAGATGGACAGTTTTATAGGAAAGATATACATAGTCTGTGAGGCTTTCAAAAATGAAAAGTCAGGCATACCCCAAAGCACAAAGCCTAGCTTCTGCTGACAGAGCCTGCAACTTCTGCCCTTACTCTCCTCACCCCACATCTAAGCCACCCAAGACATCTCCACAGCACCTCCCCCAAGATGAGGAAGGAAGGCAGCTTTACAGTGAGGAAGTCACCCAGAGAAGGATCTTTCTAGTAGTTCTCATGATCCCTACCCCAGCAGCCTCCATCCAGGCACTGAGAGACCAAGGGATGTTGGGAAGTCAGACTTGTGGCA
>NW_022196912.1:127304163-127305294 GCF_008632895.1 Mastomys coucha | reverse complement strand
TGTATTTAATCCCAGGGTTCAGAATGCAAAAACAGGTAGATCTCTAACTTGGAGGCCAACACAGCCAGAGCTACACAAAGAAAATTAATATTTAAGAATAAAAAAAGAAAAGAAAAAGAAAAAGAAAAAGCTTGCCCTGAACCCACTCAGGGCTCACACAAGCCCTGCCCACAGGTGAAACTACCCATGCACGCCCACTCCTCAGCAAGGAGTCTCTGAAGCTCTGAGAGGATTTTGAACAAGTTACTGTCACAGTGGGTATACTGGGGTTACCACTGTAAGAAAACCTCAAACCAAAAGTGCCCTAAAAACTCATCCCCAGATACATTCCTTTCTGGCTTTGTGTGTGTGTGTGTGTGTGTGTGTGTGTAACAGTGTGGTTGTCATTGTGTGTGTGTAACTGTGTGTGTAACTCTGTGTGTGTAACTGTGTTGTGAAACTATGTATGTGTGTAACTGTGTATAACCGTGTGTGTAACCGTGTTTGTGTAACTGTGTGTGTGTAACTGTGTGTGTAACCATGTGTGTGTAACTGTGTGTGTAACCATGTGTGTGTAACTGTGTGTGTGTAACTGTGTGTGTGTAACTGTGTGTGTAACTGTGTGTTTGTATAACTGTGTGTTTGTGTAACTGTGTGTGTAATTGTGTATGTGTAACTGTGTGTGTAACTGTGTGTGTAACTCTGTGTGTGTAACTGTGTTGTGTAACTGTGTATGTGTGTAACTGTGTATAACCGTGTGTGTAACTGTGTTTGTGTAACCGTGTGTGTAACCATGTGTATGTAACTGTGTGTGTAACTGTGTGTGTAACTGTGTGTGTGTAACTATGTGTGTAACTGTGTATGTGTGTAACTGTGTGTTTAACTGTGTTTGTGTAACTGTGTGTTTGTGTAACTGTATGTATAAATGTGTGTGTAACTGTGTGTGTAACTGTGTGTATAACTGTGTGTAACTGTTTGTGTAACCATGTGTGTATAACTGTGTGTGTAACTGTGTGTGTAACTGTGTGTGTAACTGTTTGTGTGTAACTGTGTATGTGTAACTGTGTGTGTGTAACTGTGTGTATAACTGTGTGTGTAACTGTGTGTATGTGTGTGTACCTGTGTGTGAACATATGCATATATATATATATA
>NW_022196912.1:127293951-127295969 GCF_008632895.1 Mastomys coucha | reverse complement strand
CTATTCCTGCAGACCCAGAGCACTTACTCTGCAGGGCTTTTTGTGAAGGGATCTACTACTGTGTTTATACGGTAGCTACCACAGTGGAACATCCATCAGCAAAAACCCATTGCGCCCAGCAGACACTTCAACTCAAAGAACTGAGTCTAGAGAAGCTGACACCAAAGGGTCTGTATCCTGAGTCTTGACCAATGAGACCCATTAATTAATACTATCCAACACAGAGCTTTCTGACTGTCCACAGAGAAGTCAAAGCACCTTCAAGTCAGAACCCAATAGCCTCTCGCCCAGAGTCCAGGAAGCCCAGCAGAAAACCACTCAGCTCTCCACCTGCACCAATGCCTCCTTTCAATAGGAAAGGCCCCAGAGATCTTTCTCTCAAAACCCTTGGGAAACACTCCAAGCTGGGCTCAGATGCCTTCCACAGCCATGAGGAAACTATTGATTTGGACATCTTGACTGGGAACCCACAACACTACCACAGTCCCAGCCTAAACATGTTCTTTCAGTCACTTGGTGGTCCACACGGAGCCTGGGATCGGTTCTACCAAGATCAGCGGAAGACTGCCAGGAGCATGTGGCTGGAGCTGACCTCGGCTACCTAAGAACTTCCTGTATCCTGGCAGAAGATCCAAAGAAAAGAAGCTGGGCATGGTGGTACATGCATTTAATCCCAGTGTTCAGAATGCAAAAGCAGGTACATCTCTATCTTGGATGCTAGCACAGCCAGGGCTACATTAAGAAAACCAATATTTTTAAAAAAGGAGCAAAGAAATAAAGAAAAGGAAAAACGTTTGCCCTGAAGCCAATCAGTGCTCACACAAGCTCAGCCCACAGGTGAAACTACCCATGCATGCCCATTCCTGAGCAAGAAGACTCTGAAGCTCTGAGAGGATTTTGAACAAGTTGCTGTCACAGTGGGGATAGCTGGGGCTACCACTGTAAGAAAACCTCAAACCAAAACTGCACTCCCAAACTCATCCCCAGACCCATTCCATTTCTGGATGTGTGTGTGTGTGTGTGTGTGTGTGTGTGTGTGTGTGTGTGTGTGCATGTGTGTGTGTGCATACATGTGAATGTATGTGTGTATACATACCCAACCATCCAGGTACTCCTGAGTATCCACATTCCTTTATAACAAGAAGTAGGATGTCTTAGACTTTTGTCTTGGCTCAGGAACCTCCAACAAGGTTTCTTGAGGGGAGCTGACAGTATTAGTCACCCCTTACCACCATGACTGTAGGCAGGTAACTCCAGGTATAAGCCTGTGACATCCAGTAATTTCTGCAAAAGCAATAGACACCACACAGCCCTCGAGCCCCATGACACCAAGGCCCCATACTGGCATCTTCTCTGACAATAAATATCTGCCTGTTCTGTCCTTCAGGCAGGGCTGGAAGGGAAGTTTGCATGAATAGGCATGTGAAGCAACACTGTGGTATCAATGTCAACCACAAATCCCCTCAGAAAGGCTACACAAGCACCTGTTCAGACAGCACTGGTCCCAGAGAGACAAACAAACTGACAGACAGTAACAGAGAGAGACACAAAGAGAGGGGGGAGGAATAGAGAAAGAGCAGGAAATTGAAAACTAGCAGTAGTCAATGTTAAAAGTAGGACATAGATTTAGAATCCCTCCCCAAAGTGTTAAGAGCCTGTTTTGTAAGCCAGTAAGATGGCTACTCTGGCCCATCCTCTCTTCTGCTTTGCTAAGGCAGTGTTCAGTGTCATCATAATCTTGTGGTTGCCCTACAAGGTCACCCTGAACATGCTCCTGCCAGAGTCTTCTCTCTGGTTGTTCTCCTGTGAAGCTACACACATCCTTCCTTCCTTCGTTCCTCCCTTCCTCCCTCCCTCCCTTCCCTTCCTTCCTCCCTCCCTCCTTCCCTTCCTTCTTTCCTTAATTCCTTCCTCCCTTCCTCCTTTCCTCCCTTCCTCCCTTCCTCCCTTCCTCCCTTCCTCCCTTCCTCCCTTCCTCCTTTCCTCCCTCCCTTCCTACTTTCCTCCCTTCCTCCTTT
>NW_022196912.1:127283426-127293800 GCF_008632895.1 Mastomys coucha | reverse complement strand
CCTCCTTTCCTCCCTTCCTCCCTTCCTCCCTCCCTTCCTACTTTCCTCCCTTCCTCCCTTCCTCCCTCCCTCCTTTCTTCCTTTCCTCCCTTCCTTCCTTCCTCCCTCCTTTCCTCCCTTCCTCCCTTCCTCCCTTCCTCCCTCCCTCCTTTCTTCCTTTCCTCCCTTCCTCCTTTCCTCCAGGCAAGACCCAGATCTCCCTATGCTGTTCCCACCCCTGCTTGTGCCAAGGTCTCCTTCAGATCTTTCCTCGCATTACTCATTCTGACAAACAAATGAGAGGCTTCCAGATGTTACCAAAAATTCCTGGATTCCCAAAAGAAAATGATACAGAGCAGTCAACTATAAGCATGTTTTGTTTAAATTGTCAAAGTTCAAAATCAGCAAAGTAAGTTCCTAAATGAGCAAGAGCCTCCATCTCAGAGCGTGGTACACCATGCAGCTTTATGCCAACTTGACACAAGCTGGAATTGTCTGAGAAGCAGGAACCACAGTTGAGGAAATGTGTCCATAGAAGATTGTTCCATAGACAAACCTCTGGGGGTATCGTCTTGGTTAGTGATTGATGTGGGAGGTAGGCACACCTCATTGTGAGTGGTACCACCCATTGGTAGGTAGTCCTCGATGGCATTTTAAAAAAAAAATCAGGTGGAGGAAGTCATGAAGAAGAACCCTTGCCTTTCCATGCCTTCTGCTCAACCACTGCCTCCAATTTCCTGCCCTGACTTCCCTCAATGATGGAGTGTGACCTAAGAGTTGTAAGATGAAATAAACCATTTCTGTCCATGTTGCTTTTGGTCATGGTGTTTATCACAGCAATAGAAACCTAAATTAGACTTCTAGTGTGTCGATGCCTATGCAACCTTACTGGGAAGAAGATTTGATCTAATAATTGTATGCTCAGTAACTCTAGTACTCACATATATTTTTCACGTGTACAGTCTTGGGGATTGTTTCCTTGGACCCAACCTCACTGAGTAAGACTTACATGAATACAGTCATATTTATAAATTCAGTGCTGTGAATGATACAGAATATTGACAAATAAATTACCTACATGAATGAGAATATGCTTTATCTGACCTAGATAAAAATGCAAAAGTGAGCGAGGAAGTCAAAGCCACCTTAAGGAAGTATCAGCACAATGAGGTAGAGATCAGGAATCCCCAGAGTGGTAACAGCATGCATGTGTGAGTGCGAGGAACTCACTGGGACCCCTGTCCCCAGAAATACTGGGCAGGATCAGAAGGTTGAGATGTTCAGCCCACCACCTCCAATGAAGAAAGGGTCTAGAAGCTGAATTGATCACCAATGGCCAACAGATTCTATCCTGCTTACATGTTGCGCTGCATAAAAGCTGAAAATACAGGTATAGGAGAACTCCCACATAACTAGGCACAGAGGAGCCTCCAGAGTCATGACCCAGAAGCACAGAAACCCTTCATAGGTGACAGCATCCATTCCTCACATAGTGAGCCTCTTCATCTGTCTGCTTCCTTCTATCCTTTGTAATCCAGCAATCATAGTGGGTATCCAATTGCTCCAGTAAATCCATCTGAAAAGGATATGGCATGAGCCTTATCCAAAAGCTGGTGAGTCATCACAGGATGAAATATTCATGTAGGATCCAAGTTATCTTATGTGGTTCTGTGGATTCAGGAGAAAGAGTCTTGACCATGGGCAGGCCCAAGGCCTTCACAGATAACCACTTCTCCAGCTGTGAAGTACAGGTTTCAGGGCTTTGTGCTAAGAATAAGACCCAGGGCTTAGGACCAGAGAAGCTGGTTGTAAGCAGGGATGTCCATGAACCCAGAACCAGATATTAGAAAAAAAATACTTTTTGCAATTGAAGGCCAGGACCATGGATTGAATATTGATGCTGGGACCTTCAAGACCATTAGCAGATAGGTGGTGGTATTGGGTAGGCAGGTTATACTAAGCAGTGTCAAGCTCACAGGACCATGAGCTGTCAAACTGTGTCCACTACGGTTCTCCCTGTTGCTTGCTACTCTTTTTCATGATTCCAGTTTACCTGCACTCTTATTGAAAGTAATGGGCAGGGGAGATCAATGAAGAGAAATTTTATTGGACCTGATATTGCAACAATAGAAGAGATAACTCAGGAATGTCTATTAGTCAAGTAGACAAGCTGGAGTAGCCTATTTACATAGCCCAAGAAGGAATGTTTGGCCAATAATAGCATTCACTTTGGATCAACCAAACCCATTAAGGTTTGTTTGGCCAATTGTAGTTTTCTGCCAGTCATGGTAGGCTTTTTAACACAAGAGTCCTTTCTTTGGACTGAGGTTAAAGAAGTTCATGGAAAAGGCTTGGTACAAAGTGTGATGTTTAGTATTGTCAAGTTGACAAAATCTAGGGTTTTCAGGAAGATGGATTTGCAGGTGCCTTTTATGATTGTCCTGATTATTCTAACTAATGTTAAAGTAGGACACATCTTACCTCCGGGTGGGACCATTCCCTGGGCAGAGGATTCTGAATTATGTGAAGTAGAGAAAGCAAGCTGAGCACCACAATGCATTCATTTCTGCTGTATCCTCTGTGGTTTGCATCCTGGAACCCTGCCATGGTAGGTGGTGGAGTAGTGAGGAATAAAGAAAAGAAAAACACTCATACACTGAAACTGAGATAAAGTGGTGTTCTTCAACCTCTACCGCCATAGTGCAGCACCTCTGTGTGTTTGTTGAGTACAGCAAGAAGGGCTTAGCTAGTCTCAGTAGAAGGTCTCTATAGGTAAGTAGTCTTTGGTTGTACATATCTGAAATGAGGGAGAGACAGTTCCTAGTCTTTGCACACATTGATCAATCATTCATAAAAACTTATACTCAGATTCTCAAAGAGAATTTTTCCACCCCGCTTCAGGCTGGCCCATATGTGTAATGGCTTTGCCAGTTTCCTATGGGTCCAAAACCTTGGAGTTCTCAATGTGGTTGTGCCCATGTCAACAAGACACATTCACTCAGGACTTCACACTCCGGCCACCTTCAGGCCCTACGTGTTTCTCTTCTTACTGAAAACATAATATGACCAGCTACATCAAGCTCCTACTGCCTTGATTTCCCCACTATTAGAGATAGTACTTTGAACTGCTAGCAGAAATAAGCCTATCCTTTAAGTTCCTTTTGTTAGAGCATTTTGTCAGAGCAACAAAGGCGTTGTGGAGACAAACACTGCTATCAATAATTGGGGGTCACTGCAGGGATGAACTTAACTTTGCCATTCCTAGGGCACTGAAAATATTTCTGTGGGAGGAATTTGGAGCTTTCAGTTTGAAAACTCCTTGAATGGAGTAGGCAAAACTTAATCATTTATTCTGCTGGAAGCTTGGAAGACAAAAATAAATAGAGAAATGAGGACAGTGGTCCCCCAGCTCATGAAGTTACAGAGATGAATAAGAAGCCCATCTGGACCTGGGATAGGGACCTTTTAGCCAAGAGTTGGGTTTTATTCTTTTATGTGCTGAGAACTTGTGTGACACTAAATTTAAAGATCATAGATGAATTTATGTAGCAGAGGAAGTTTCAAGGAGGAGAGGCCCTTGGCCCTGTGAAGCTTCTGTGCCCCAGTGTAAGGGAATGCCAGGGTCAATAAGTGGGAGAGGGTGGGGTGGCAGGCATGGGGTTTGTTCTTGTTGTTTTTGATTGTTTGTTTGTTTTTGGGAGGGGAAACTGGGAAAGGAGAAATTTACATGTAAATAAAGAAAATATCAAAAAAAAATACATTCTGTCCTTTTAATCTAGGTTTGCTCTTCCTCCTCTCTTCTTGTTCTTCATAGATTTGGCCTTTTCACAGTGTCCCAGGTTTTATGGCTGTGTTGTGCCCAGATGATTTAGATTTAACATTTTCCTTGAGTGAGGTAATAATTTCCCCTACTTTGTCTTCAGCACCCATGATTCTCTTCCATCTTTTGGACTTTGTTAGTATGGCTTAACCATGAAGTTTTTTGTTGTTGTTGTTGTTGTTTCATTTCGTTTTACCTCAGCTTGGTTTTCCACATCTTTTGTTTGCTTTATAATAACCCACTAAACTTAATTGGTGCTGCCCATATATGTGTGTGTGGTTGTCTACTAGAGCATAGGAAACATACCAGGAAACATATCCTCAAAGAATAATTTTTTTTCATCTCCAAAAACTATACATTGACCATGGCTCCTCCGTAAAGTATAGGACCTGGGTATTATCCACACTATCCATGATGGAATTCTTGGCTGGTTTGGTCTTGTTCAGGTAACCACAGTTGGTATGAATTCATGATTATCATGTCCAGAAGCTAGCATTTCATAGCACTCCTCCCCATCCTCTGGCTCTTACCTTCTTTCTGACTCCTCTTCTACAATATACCCTGACCTTTGGTTGTGATAGAAGTTACCACAGATGTCCTTTTTAGGGTTGAACCTGTGGTCTCTTATCTCAGCACTTTGACCATCAGTGCTTCTTCTCTCTGTTGCTACTGCCCTCTGCAAAAGGAGTCTTCTTTGCCCAAGGATGAGAGCAGTGTAGGTCTATGGGTATAAACATAAATACTTGGAAAGCAATATGGCAGCACAACCATTTAGCCAAATAACAATAGTACATTCTACCCTAGGGTCTATCGTCTCCCCAGCCAGGCCCTTTTGACCAGGATCACCATACAGGCATTGCATTCTCTCCGGTGAAACAAACCTCAAGTCCAATCAAAAGCAGTTAGTTATTCTGCAATAGTCTTGCTAGTCTTGCACCATTGCACACATCTTAGCTGGAAGATCACTATTGTAGCATGACGGTACAGCACTGGGTGAAACCATCAGTGGCTTTTCTTCTTTCAGCAGCCAGTCTAGGTAGCACCAGCCAATACAGTGAAAGCTAGCCAGCAGGGAGGAATATGCTCAGTCAGTTTGAAACTGATATCTCTACATCTTTGTCCAAAGTATGAAGTCTTCAGCAATAGGATCTTACCATATAGTTATAGTGGGACCTCCCTGACAAATAACTCATAAAGCAGTGTCCTATACCTTGCACTTAGCTCTTCGCTTACTTATTTCTCTCAGTAACTTAGGACAGTTTGTTGGGCTCCATTTTGACCCTTGTTTGGGCCTTGAGGACAAACCCAAGCCTGGCTCAACTTTTGTAAGCTGTACTTGAATGGCTCAGCACGACCTGCTTAAACCTGCCTCTGCCTAGCTGCTGCTGACTAGCTACTATTGACTTAGAATAATAACTTTGTTGGCTCTGTCTGCCACCCCATACCCTTCGACACCTTTTCCCTCCCCCTACATCATCTTACCTCAGCAAAAAAAACCCACCTCCTCTTTCAGCCCTTTATAAACAAAAAGATTGATACAATTGAATGAGTTCCTTCTTTGGCAGACTGTTGGAATTGGGGTGGTTAATCTCTGGTCACCAGGAGATCAGAGCTGAGACACTCACCATCCCACTCAGCCCGAGAGACTCTGCTGGACAGAGTTCTCTCCTCTCAGCCTGGACCTGCTGGCAAAGAACTGGCAACAGTTGTTACCTTTGACACTGTATGTGTCCTTGAATCCCTTCTGACCAAAGCTAAAGAAATGAAGATTTGTCTTCCTAATGTTTACCTAGGAGTAAAGTACCCAGATAGTGGTGGTCTCAAGAACATGGAAACACCTCTCCAGAACACAGGCAATCTGAAGTCAAACCTAGAGACAATGCACTCTACCACCAGGAGGACTCCTGTTCTCCCATGACTGGATATCAGGAGTATTCTGTAGGTATAATGTTTTTGTTTACTGTGTAAAAGTTGTTCCTGTGTTATTCAAATGGTGATTGCTCTGCCCTCACATCTGTTTCAATCCAACATTGAATGCCATCATAATACTTAAACTATGAATCTCCTGTCTCAAGTTTGTACAAACAGTTCTTACCATTCATTCTGTGCCTGGTCAATAAATTTGGATCACCCAATGGCTGGGCAGAATAAAGAATAGGGTGGGACTTACACCAGCCAGGGGAAGAAGAGAGAGGGAGACTTAGATCAGCCACAAGGAGAGGGTCCAAGAAGGAACCTTGAGGGAAAAAAAGAACATTTAAAGCCAAAAAAGACAGATAATAATCAACAATAATATGCAAGTATCATGGGATCTTGGCTGGGAGGTAGCCACATTAGCTTAGGGGGCTAATAATACAAATCAATATTGTTCAAGTATTCCAGTAGATGATTATAAATAAATCTTTTTATCTATGTGCTTATTGGGAACTAGCAGAGGTAAAGAAATTCAGCTACCTGATTAATTCAGCTTATACTTATATTAAAAATAATTCATTTTACAGTATTCCTATTGCAGCTGCCTATGCCATGCAGGGCCAGGTGCTAGGAAAATGCTGCCAGAGCATGTGCAGAATACAAAGGACCAAAACTTCAGGACCTGGACCCTCAGTTAAGCTGTTACTCAGTTATCCACTGTCTTCTGAGTACATTCCAACCACCATGTCTGATATCTCTTGTGCTGTACATCTTTATTCAAAAATTTAATGATAGAGTGAATGTTGATTCTCTCTTTCTCTCTCTCTCTCTCTCTCTCTCTCTCTCTCTCTTTCTCTCTCTCTCTCTGTGTGTGTGTGTGTGTGTGTGTGTGCGTGTGTGTGTGTGTGTGTGTGTGTGTGTGTCTTTCTCTCTCTCTCCCATATCTCACCTACTGCTCTGAGCAGCTCTACAATAGACCCACTCCAATTCATAAATGGGGTGAATGTCCTGTATGGCTTTTCTACCTCCCTGGATGTCCAGTTCTCAGCTGAGTTCCAAATCCCATTCAGGATAGAATCTGTATGGAAATGAGCAGGCAGAGTGTGACAAGGTAAAGCATGTCAGGACAGAGTATGACAGGACAAGGTCAGGCAAGATAGGGCACCAGGGATGGGATCCCAGCATACTCAGCTATGGGGCAGAGGCTGGGAGACCAACTCAGCTTTGGCCATCTCAATTGTACAGATCCATTTTCCTTACCTGGCCCAGGACACATGTCTGCAAAACTATTCTGCTTAATCTTTGTTATCCAGTTGACACATTTGGAAAAATTAAAACCTTAAGGAATTGCCTGAATCAGATTGGCCTATGAGCATGTTTGTGGGGTTTTCTTGACTGAATATTGATATAGGAAAGCCAACACCACTATGAGTGGTATCAATCATCCTTAGGCAATAGGGCCAAGGTCATATAAGAAATCTGGCTGCGTTTCTTTTAGTCTGTGTGTTATGGCATGGTTACCCTGTACTTTATGGCTAAAGTCCACTTATAAGTAGTTCATACCATGTGTGTCTTTCTAGGTCTGCATGACCTCACTCAGGTTGATATTTTTCTAGTTCCATCTGCAAATATCATAATGTCTTTGTTTTTATTTTTGTTTTTGTTTTTCTGTAATGACCTTTTTTAATTTATCACCAACTACTCTGAACTTACTCTGAGATGTAGTCAAAGTCAGAAGAGAAGACGCAAGGATAGTATTCCTTTTATGGAGGACAGAATTCTCCCTCTACTGTCCTCGTCCAAATCACTTCTTTTACCGTTTTCAGCCAGACCTCCAGAAGCTTCACTTGATTTGTTCTCATCTTTATCTGATGCATACAATGCTGAATCTTTCAAGACTGGCCACAGTGATACCCGTCTCTTCTACATCCCTTGGGATGTACAGGCTTATATCTATGTCATTTACACCCATAGAATCATCAACCTCATCACCACCTGTTCCCTGAATGTAACAGGTATCATCGGCTTCCTTGTCATCATCATTCACCAACTCAGGATGAAATTCAAATACCTCACGACCACTGATCACCAGTGCTTTCCCTGCTTTGAAGTCAGCTCTCCGCCTCTCGATACCTTGTTCAAGTTTACCAATCTTTTCTTGTCTTTCCTTTTTCTTCCACACAAGAAAAGATTCTAGAGTGATTTTGGTAACATTTGGACCTAGGACAGAATGCTGTCTTTCAATTAGATCTTCTAATGAGATTTCATCTTCTTTCTCTTCTTTCTTTTTGTCTTTCTTTAGCACAAATCCAGGAGGAAGTGCATGGTGATACACGCAATTGTCCCCACCTCCAGGACACACCCACAACCAGCCATACTTGTTATTTTCAATAGCTTCAGGAAAATGTCTGCACACTATTTGAGTTTTTTTCTTTTCCACCTCACTGTGCTTCTTGTTTACTACTGCTTCCAGCTTTTTCTCATCCCAATTACCCATAGTATCTTTTTCAATTTCTTCATCTCTTGCATCAATGTAAACACTTCATTTTTCACATTTTTCTCTCCAAAGTGAGGTCATGAACTTACATTTATCTCCTTTAGTACATTGTCCCTGTTTGAAGAATGAACACACGACAGATTTGGGATCTGCACCATAATGTGCACTTGGTGACTGAGGTAGCCAGGGCATTGGACCCCTGGAGCTGGAGTTATGAATGACTATGAGCCTACGTGTGCTGGAAACTGACACCAGGTCCAGAGCAAGAGCTCCGGCTCCTCCAAGATCAAGTCTGACGTGGATTCTGGTGACCTAATTTCATTTGATAAGTAACAGCCTTAATAAATTTCTGTTGCTTTGCTCCTTTCTTATTCTTTACCCCAAAAGTTTTGTCATCGATGATCTTCTCCTTCTTCTGCTGCTCTGCCTTCTTTTTGTTTTTAAGTTTTATTGCACTATGATGAGAAAAGTTTCATGATTTAAATTTATCTGAATTTGTTAACATTTAAGAACATTTTAAGTAAACAGAATTAAATCACATTCTTGTTTCCCTTTTGTACCCCAACTCCTCCCAGAGACCCCCTCTTCAATACCTACAATATCTTTTTTATCATATTCCTTAAAATTTATAAAATATTATAACAATAAAAATGAGTATTATAAAAGTTGTTTGATATAAAACAACAATCTATTGAACAGTCTTATGTAGATGGTCATCTACAGCAATACTGAAAACATATACATTTTTCTCAATATAAATTTTAAATAACTCCAAACGTATTAACTGTATATTTCAAAATAATACATCACTACTAATATTTTCTCAAATGAACATAAATATATAAAGTGTTTTTGTTTGTTCATTTGTTTTGTATTTAGTAGAGCTTAAAATCTTGGCTCTTACTGTGGTAACTTGATACAAGACTTACAAATGTCAAGCAAAGCATTCAGTCTCACTCTCTTGCACTCTTACAAGACCCCCCCAATTTAATTGTCAACATTTCTTTTGGGTATGTAAATACTCTTAAAATATGTAAGCTGTTCTGAAAACCATAGTATAGTGTAAAAACATGAAATAAACAATACTATATAGAGAGAGGCTGAGATAGAAGAAGCAAGATCTCAAGACCCTTATGTTGTACACAGCAAGACACTGTCACAAACAGACAAGCTGAAAGTGTATATGGATTGTATAATATTGGACCAATTTCTTCAGTTACCAAATTAGAGAGACCATTGTATAACAGTCAATAAATTTATAATTCCTCATATTTTTGGATTTCAATCAATTAGGATATCTTGGTAATATTAATTTTCATATTAAGATTTTTTAGTTTCTTTTTTACTATTAAACTAATAAAATTTATTTTAAAATATACAACTCAGTATTAACATTTTTAAGTCATCAAAATAATTTATAATAATTTTGTATTAGTCAGGGTTCTCTAGAGTCACAGAATTTATGGTAGTCTCTATGTAGTAAAGGAATTTATTGATGACTTACACTCTGTAGTCCAATTCCCAACAATCAACTTCCAACAATGGTCAGCAGCAGTTGTGAATGGAAGTCCAAGGATCCAGCAGTTGCTCAGTCCTACAAGGCAAGCAGGTGAAGCAGAGCTCATATTAAGATATTAAGAAAAAGTAATTGTTACTTCCTGTTGTTTTTGTCGTAAAGGTGGAATTAGGTTTGTGTGGATTTGCTGAAAGATTACTTTCTTGCTTCTTCTAGGGTGTAGTTTTGCTCCTTATGTTGATGTTTTCCATCTGTTATCCTTTGTAAGGCTGGATTTGTGGAAAGATATTGTGTGAATTTGGTTTTGTCATGAAATATCTTGTTTTCTCCATCTATGGTAATTGAGAGTTTTGCTAGGTATAGTAGCCTGGGCTGGCATTTGTGTTCTTGTAGGGTCTGTATGACTTCTGCCCAGGATCTTCTAGCTTTCATAGTCTCTGGTGAGAAGTCTGGTGTAATTCTGATAGGCCTGCCTTTATATGTTACTTGACCTTTTTCCCTTACTGCTTTTAAAATTCTTTCTTTGTTTAGTGCATTTGGTGTTTTTATTATTATGTATCAGGAGTTTCTTTTCTGGTCAAGTCTATTTGGAGTTCTATAGGCTTCTTGTATGTTCATGGACATCTCTTTCTTTAGGTTAGGGAAGTT
>NW_022196912.1:127280996-127282800 GCF_008632895.1 Mastomys coucha | reverse complement strand
GCCTGTCCTTCCTGTGATCCTGGTTGTGTCAGAACTCCTCAGAGTCAAGCTGTCTCTGTGATTCTGGGTTCCTGTGACCCTGGGCTTGTTAGAGCACCTGGGAGTGCAGCTTCCTCTGGGTGTTGTGGGACTGGCTGCAGAGCTTGCACCCAAGGTCTGCTCAGGGCACCAGCCCAGACAGTCAGGAAGAAACCTAAGCCACTAGGCTGGTAGAGTTCCTGTGTGCCTGGTCCTGCTGGTCCCAGTTACTCCAGATATTCGGACAGATGTTGTGTCCTCCTCACCTCTGATCCTGGGCATGTTAGAGTGCTTGGGAGTGCTTTCTCTGGGTGTTGTGGGACCAGAAGGAACCCTGCTCTGCCTTCTTGCTGCCCCTAGCCTGAGCCTATTTCTTGGGGGCATCATGGAGGCTGGAGCGCTTAGCTGACAGCAACACAGATGCTACCCTTCAGGGTGCCCATCAGCACAGCAGGAGCAGGAAGATGCAGCATCCGCCACAGCACACAGAAAGCGACTCTGATATCTTTATTTTTAATAGCTGAGTAGTATTTCATTGTGTAGATGTGCCACATTTTCTTTATCCAGTCTTCAGTTGAGGGACATCTAGATTGTTTCCAGTTTCAGAATGTTACCAATAAAGCTGCTATGAACATAGTTGAGCAACTGTCCTTGTGGTATAGAGGGGTACCTCTTGGGTATATGCCCAGGAGTGGTACAGCTGGGTTTTGGGGTAGAAATATTCCCAGTTTTCTGAGAAACAATCAAATTTATTTCCAAAGAGATTGAACTAGTTTGCACTCCCACCAGCTCCACATCCTCACTAGCATATGCTGTCACTTAAGTTTTGGATCTTAGCCATTCTGACCAGTGTAAGAAAGAATCTGAGAGTTGTTTTAATTTGAATTTCCCTGATGACTAAGGATGTTGGACACTTCTCTAAGTGTACCCCATTTTAATTGCATTATGTTGTTTGTTTGTATCTAATTTCTTGAGTTCTTTATATATTTTGATGTTAGTTCTCTGTCATATGTAGGATTGGTGAAGATAGTTTCCCATCTTGTAGACTGCTGTTTTGTACTATTGGTAGTGTCCTTAGCCTTACAGAAGCTTTGCAGTTTCATGAGGTCCCATTTATTAATAATTGATCTTAGTGCCTGGGCTACATAATAAGGAGGGCCCAAAGGAGGAAGGAGAAATAAAATAGATATCAGAGGTGAATAGAGGAGGAAGGAAACTATTGGAAGAAGAGGTAAGGAAGGGAATGGGGACGGGGAGCAGGTGTGGGTGGACCACGGGCAGAAGAGGGCTAGAAGAGAAAATGGAAATTATTGGAGGGTATTTCTGGGACTGGCCTGAAACCTGGGACTGTCAAAAGCCAGATTTGACCTCTCAGGACTAACCAAGGCTGGTGGTGAAAGGGAGAATGGCGTTGGCAATTGGGGTCATGCTGATAGCAGCTGATGGAGACCTTATTGACAGGAACGGGGTGGGGGGAGGATTTGGGGGGGCGATTTACATCATTACTACCAATAGAACAAAACTTAATTATCTGAGATTGGCAAAAATACTCAGCAAGAAACTCTAAACTCTTTTAACTCTTAAGTGTATGTACATATAGACAAACAAATACATCTATGAATATGTGTATATATACATATATACACATACATCTATACTTATACATATGCATGTATATATGCATATACATATATACATTTGTGCAAATATATGTATATAAATCAGAGTTAGGGTTAGGGTTAGTGTGTGTATATGTGTGTGTGTATGTGTATGTGTGTATACATAT
>NW_022196912.1:127272327-127280986 GCF_008632895.1 Mastomys coucha | reverse complement strand
ATATATATATATATATGCTTTGTTTCTTCTCTCTGGCAATTAGTACCTTCTTAGACAAAAGTTCTTTATAAAATTACCTCATAGATAAGATGTTACACAAAAGGGGAGTTACAGAGGATGTCAACAGTAAGTTCAAAGCAGTGTTTCATTCTATAAGCTCATTATAAGTTCAAAACAACAGTTTCACATGGCATTGCTTTATCATGGTGCACACCTATGGCCTCATCCTTGGATCTGACCTGGAATGAATGTTTTTTTCTTGATCACAAATCTTTCCCAAGCCTGTTTCCTTTCTTAATGCAATTTATGAAAGCTCCTTGTATTATTATGCAGACTTTACTTACTATTCTATGAGGAGAAGCACAAGCTGTTCTTGATTTTATCTTTAATACATATTTCTCACAAAAAACTAAGACCATCTCCTTATTTTTTTCCTAAAATTTTTTTAATTAAATCAGAAATTATATAAATTTATTTGTTTATCTAAATAGCATTAATTCATGAAAGTTCATCTTCATGTTGATCTGCAGGAAATTTGCTCAGTAGTATGAGCTGATGCCCAAGAATCATTAGGCTATGTAATAATGGCAGGAAAAGCATATCAGCAGCAAGATCAATCTTGGTGGGGGAAGTCTCTGGGGCTGTGCCTCTCCAAAGTGTACCCATAACAGACATGCTAAACAGTGGGCCATCTCCAGGAAACTTACTTACTTGCCATAGCCTTTCCTAGATGCATTCTGTCATGGGATGGGGGAGGCTCCCAGGAGTCTATGGGGGTGAACCTACCTGAGATTCCTAGCAGCAGGAGACATGGAAACTGATGTGGCCACCTCCTGTAGCCAGGCAGGACTTCCAGTAGAGGGATAAGGACACCAACCCACCCACAAAACTTATGACCCAAAATTTGCCCTGCCTACAAAGTGTGTGGGATAAAGATGGAGCAGAGATTGGGGGAATGGCCAACTAATGACTGGCCCAATTTGAGACCCATCCCATGGGAGAGAGCCAACCCCTGACATTATTAATGATACTCTGCTATGGTTGCAGACCAGAACCTAGCAACACAGTTTCCTGAGGAGCAGCTTGGTCTTCATGTGGATTCCCCCACAATTGGAGCAGAAGCTGTCTCTGACTCCATTGCCTGCCACTGGATTCCCCTCCCCTGCCTGGGCTGCCTTGTTTGGCCTTAGTAAGAAAGGATGTGCTTAGTCCTGCTATGACTTGATGTCCCTGGGCAGGTTGATACCAAGGGGGACTCCCCATCTCTGAGGAGAAGGGCAAGGGTAATGGAGGGAAGGACTTGTGAGGCTGGAACTGGGAAGAGGAAAGGGAGGCAGCTGCAACTGGAATGATGTTAAGGGAACAAATGAATAGATAGATAGATAGATAGATAGATAGATAGATAGATAGATAGATAGATAGATAGATAGATGGGGGAAAAAAGAAATGTAGCTGAGCAAGCCAGAGAGAGCAAGCCAAGAAAGCATCATTCCTCCATGACATTTTCTTCAGCTTCTGCCTATGATTCTGCCTTGACTTCCCTCAGTGATTGGTTCTAAGTTAAAGGGTGAAATAAACCCTTTCTTCATCAAGTTGCTTTTGGTTGTGACATTTATCACAGCAAGAGAAAATCAAACTTGAACAAACATATGTATTTCTCCTGGAACATGCCCATAGTAAGGCAGAAATGATCTTCAGACTTAGACCACGGATATTACAGAAGAGCCACGCAGAGAGCAGAAGTGTAGATAGGTGGATTTATTGTATGATTGTGATACAAGCAGATCTGCATAGCTGGGGAGCTAGAGGAAAGGCCAACGCTTCCTCTGGGAGGTCAGATCCTGTAACATTGCAGCCAATAAGGCATATTGCATCACAGGAAAGGACTAAGACCCAGGCAGGCAACAGTGTCTGTAGCTTGACTAGACCTCTCTAGTGAGTGAGAAAGAAAGTTTGTGAGGGGCCAGACTGTGGCCTGGGAGGTACCTGCCATGCCCCTGTCAGAAACTGAGTACTACAGCAGGAGTAGGTGTGCCCTAGAAGGCCGGAGACAACTCTACTCCTCCTTCTCTCAAGATACCACCTAATATAGACCTGAGAGAATGGAGATTCTGGGAATAGATAGGACTTGAAAGTCTAAGATCTACAGAGCTCATCTACAGAGCTCATCTACAGAGCAGGATCCCAGCCAAGAGAACAAGGAAGGCTGGCCCTCTTCTGTTCCCTACTCCTAGAGATCCAAAACACAGTACAGGGAAGGGAGCCTCTAGACCTTAGTCCATTCCCCATCCTGCTCACTCCACCTTCCCAATGTCCCCAGGTCTCCAAGCCACAGACACCACCTTTTCTTTTCACCCACCCTTCTGTGTCCTTAGGTCCCCAGGCCATAGTTACCTCCCCTCCTGCTCACTCTACACCACCTATGCCTCCTAGATGCTTACTTACTGGAGTCTTTTGTCTAGCGTGGGGCTACAAGCATCTATACTCCCTTAGCACCTACTGCTGACCTGTAGGACCAAGCTGTGAACCAACTCACATAAGTAAATACAGACTCTGGGATGACTCTGTCTTGGGATGGCCCCCGGGTCACGATGAGACCACTGCCAAAGAACCTTCTCATAGAGCACTGAACTCCTCCCCTGTACCACTCAGGACAGAGCTGAGACCTATTACTGATAGCCAGAGCTCTGGCAGTGACCATGAGGGGACACATCCACCTTGGACACAGGAAACACATCACCAGAGATGCTGCCCATCACAACAGTAGAGTGACACTTTAGACTTTAATTTAGGTCACTTTCCTGCTGTAGAGGTGGGATCAGAAAGCAAAGAGCAGTCTAAATGCCTGACAAGCGTGCAGGTACAGTACAGAGGTTCTCATGGTGAGTAAGATACATCCATGGGCAGCCATGGAGGGGCACTGCCCCACCCCCACCATCATAGACCTTTTCCCATAGTTGATAAACAACTCAGATACAAGTGAAGGACAGATGGACCTCCATCTGCTCTTATTTTAAAAAGAAGAAAAGCTCCACAGGCTCTAGAACATCAGTGATTGTTCTGAGAAAAATTGTTGGTCCCTGACTCAAAGGTGACTGGCAGGTTAGGGGTTGGAATATCCATACTCTGTGGCTAGTGTGAGGTTTAAGACTCAGAGTCCCTGTGGTCTGTGACTGGTGCAAGGTTTTGACTAAGCGAAGCACCACAGTGCTAACTGGGGTCACAGTGACTCATGGCTCAACAAAAACCTTCTGTTTGGAGCTTTCCAAGAGCAGCCTAAGCTATGAGGAAGTATAGAGGCTTGAGAAATTTGAGGAAGAAAAGAGAAGATCTGAGAGGAAAGGTAGCTTTCTGGAGGGCAGGAGACAGTGCAGAGGAGAACAAGTCACTGTGGACAGGTCTTGGATGGGGAAAAGGATGGGCAAACACAGGCATCAGAAGGGGAGGGGCAGTGTCCTGCCAAGGACTAGCAAGAGAATCCCAGGCCAGAGCAGGCCGATAGGGTTTACTGAGAGTACAGGGTAGGTGCAGCTCCCTCTCCCCTTTCCTTGCTCCCTCTCCTGTTTCCTTCTTCCCTTCTCTCTTTTTAGAGGGTCTCACTAGCCTGTAACCAAGGCTAGCCTGAAAAATACCATCCTACTGGTGTGCCCATCCACTTGAGTTAAGGTGGAGAGTTTCTGAGGCTTGGACCCCGCTGGGGACTCCAAGGGACTTCGGGCTGGGTTTGAATGGCCCTGGACTGAGGGCCACTTCACTGTGTCTATAATTACTGCGATGTCTGGGGCTAGGGGACTCAGGTCACCATCTCCTCTGTGGGGTTCAGGTAGGCCAAGGCAGGCTGTGGCATGAGTTTTAGTATAGGAACAGAGGCAGAACAGAGACTGTGCTACTGGTACTTAGATGTCTGGGGCCCAGGAGCCATGGTCACCGTCTCCTCAGGTAAGATCTCCTCTGTTGACTCCTACTTTCTCTCACTGGCAACCAACCAAGCCTCTGGGGTATCTACATAATCTGTGTCCAGTCCAGATGGGAGTCAGGTTTTTGTTTGGCTGGTAGCAGGGACCATGTCCCTGTTTAATGCTTTTGATATCTGGGGCTCAGGAACCATGGTCATTGTCTCCTCAGGTAAACTGGCTTTCTTTCTGCGCCTTCCATTCTGAAACTGGGAAAGATATTCCCAGATCTCCCCATGTTGGACCATCTGCACATTCTGCATCCTGCAGCTTTTCTAAGAGGACAGGGTCTTTGCTCCCAGGAAAAGAGGCAGGCAGAGGCTAGCCACCTGTGGGACAGTGACAATCATAGAAAATAAACTTTTATGTTGTTAGGCTGCATGGGTAGATATAGGGGTTTTTGTCCACCTACTAAAGGGGTTTATGACAGTGTGACTACTTTGACTACTGGGGCCAAGGGACCCCGGTCACCGTCTCCTCAGGTGAGTCCTTACAATCTCTCTCTTCTATTCAGTTTAGACAGATTTCACTGCATTTGTTAGGGGAAAATGTGTGTATCTGAATTTCAGGTCATGAAGGACTAGGGACACCTTGGGAGTCAGGAAGGATCTTTAGGGGCCCTGGCCAACACAGACAGACATCCTCAGCTCCCAGACTTTATGACCAGAGATTTATAGGGATCCTGGCCACCATTGCCACTAGGTCCCTCTCTTCTATGCTGCCTTTGTCCCTCATGGGGCTCCATCTGAGATAATCCTGGAGCCCTAGCCATGGACCACTTATTGTCAAGGGTCTCATCATTGTTGTCACAATGTGACAACTGGTTTGCTTACTGGGGACAAGGGACTCTGGTCACAGTCTCTACAGGTGAGTCCTAACTTCTCCTATTCTAAATGCATTTGGGGGGAATTCTGAGCATTCAGGACTAAGACTCCCTACAAATGGGAACCAAGACTGAACTCCTTTGTCCCAAAGTTGAGACATGGGTCTGGGTTAGGGAATCTCTACCTGTTTGTCTGTGGTGATATCAGAAGTGAAGTACAATGAAAGGTCTGCCAGAACTGAGGCTTGAAGTCCGGGGCAGACTCCTGTCCAGGGTCTATCGGGCTCTTGTGAGAATTAGGGGCTGACAGTTCCAGGGTCAGTGACTTTCTGGTTTCTCAGAGGCGAGGCTGGAATATAGGTCACCTTGAAGACTAAAGGGTCCAGGAGCCTTTCTGCTCAGGTAGGGAACAGAATGTGGAACAATGACTTGAATGGTTGATTCCTGTGTGGCACCAGAAGTCGGCATAATGTTTGAGTTGCCCCGGGATGATTCTAGTTAGACTCTGGGGTTTTTGTGGGGTATGGAGGAAAAATCTACTATTGTGATTACTATGCTATGGATTTCTGGGGTCCAGGGACTTCAGTCACCGTCTCCTCAGGTAAGAATGTCCTCTCCAGGTCTTTATTTTTAACCTTTGTCTATAGCATTTTCTGAGCATTGCAGACTAATCCTAGAGATTTGTCCCTGAGGGAGCTGACCAGGAAAGGCTGGGAACTAAACTGTCTAGGGATCTCAGAGCCTTGGGGATAGATATCCCCATACATTTGAAAAACTAAGAATCTGTGTGATGGTGTTGGTGGATTCCCTGGATGATGGAGCAGGGAATTTGGAGCCTCATTTGAGGGAGATGCTAAAAAGATCCCATAACTGGAAGGATAGTTTGGGCTGTGGCTGGAGATTTTCAGTTTTCAGAGTGACAGTTTTAGCTAAGAAACCACTTCAGGACCACCTCTGTGACAGCATTTGTACAGTATGCACAGGAACAAAGAGTGGAGTGGGGCACTTTCCTTAGATTTGTGAGGAATGTTCCGTACTAGATTGTTTAAAACTTCATTTGTTGGAAAGAGAACTGTCTTAGCAAATGAGTCAAGAAAAGAAGGCATCTAGCCTCAGTCTCAAAAGGGTAGCTGCTATGCACAGTCTGGTGGAGCCTGCAAAAGCCCAGCTTTCAAAGGAACACAGAAGTATGTGTATGGAATATTAGAAGATGTTGGTTTTACCCTTAAGGTGGTTCCTGAGAAAAATAGTTAGAATACTGTGACTTTAAAATGTAAGGGAGTTTTCAAGTATTCATTTTTTTCAATGTCCAAAACTCTTGTCAATCAATTTGCAGTCGTGTTTATGTAGAATTGATATTACTACAAGTTTAACCAGGAATGGGAATGAGGCTCTTTCATACTCTATTCAGAACTACTTTTGACAATAATAAATTAAGTTTAAAATATTTTTAAATGAATTGAGCAATGTTGAGTTGGAGTCAAGATGGCCGATGAGGCCCAGGACACCTGCAGCAGCTGGCAGGAAGCAGGTCATGTGGCAAGGCTATTTGGGGAAGGGAAAACAAAACCACTAGGTAAACTTGTAGCTGTGGTTTGAAGAAGTGGTTTTGAAACGCTCTGTCCAGCCCCACAGAATGGAAAGTCCAGGCTGAGAAAAACAACACCTGGGTAATTTGCATTTCTAAAATAAGTTGAGGGTTCAGCCGAAACTGGAAAGGTCCTCTTTTAACTTAGTAAGTTCAATCTTTTAATTTTAGCCTGAGAAGTTCTAGTTCTCCCAAACTTAAGTTTATCCACTTCTAAAATGTATTTTCAAAATTAATTACATAAGAAATTGAAGGACTTTAGTGTCTTCATTTTCTAATATATTTTTAGAACACTTTTTAAAATTACTCTATTACTCTTCCCTCCGATTATTGGTCTCCATTCAATTCTTTTCCAATACCCAAAGCATTTACAGTGACTTGGTTCATGATTTTTTAAGTTAGTTGTTGTTTTGCCTTACTACTAAGACTTTGACATTCTGGTCAAAATGGCCTCATAAATCTTTTTCAAGATGACTTTCTGAATATTAATTTTAGGAGAAGGGTTTTTTTTTTTTAAATAAACGCAATTATCTAGACTTATTCAGTTATTCTGGTTGGCGATTGAGAAGATACTCAGTCAGTCAGTGCAGTGAAGGGCTTCTAAGCCAGTCCTCAGAGATATGCTCTGTGATCTTGCTCTGGTCCTGCTTAATGTTGGAAAACTGGCCAAAGGTCTGAGACCAGGCTGCTGCTGGGCAGGCCTGGACTTTGGGTCTCCCAGTACCACCCAGACCTGGGAATGCATGGTTGTGGCTTCTGCCACCCATCCATCTGGCTGCTCATGGACTAGCCAGTCTTGATGGCTTTGAAAGAACAATTCTACACAAAGACTCTGGACCTTCCCGAAACCAGGCACCCCAAACGGTAAGACAGAGGCAGCCACAGCCGTGGTTGCTGCTCTTAAAGCTTGTAATTGTTTCTGCTTGAGAGGGACTGAGTCTGCAGTTATTGCTTTAGGGGGAGAAAGCGACATTTGTGTGTCTTTTGAGTACCATTGTCTGGATCACTCAATTTTAAGTGCCTTGAAAAACTTGTAAGAGAAAAATTTTGCCTGTTAACCACTAATTACAGGGCTCATGGTACTCTGGGAAGATCTTGGAAAAAGTGTATATGATTATCTGGAATTGTTTCAGTTAAGTTAATTTCAGGACTCATGGTACTCTGGGAAGATCTTAGAAAAGGTGTATGCGATTGTCTGGAATTGTTTCAGTTAAGTTAATTAATTGAGGTAGTGGTGATGTCCCTACTTCAGTTATACATGGGATTTTGAATTTTGAATCTACTCTGGCTCTTCTTAAGCAGCAAATATAGATAAAATGGATACCTCAGTGGTTTTTAATGGTGGATTTAATCTAAAATGAATTTAAATTGGAAGCTAATTTAGAATCAGTAAGGAGGGACCCAGGCTAAGAAGGCAATGCTGGGATTCTGGAAGAAAAGATGGTTTTAGTTTTTATAGAAAACACTACTACATTCTTGATCTACAACTCAATATGGTCTAATGAATTTGAAGTTGCCAGTAAATATACTTCCTGGTTGTTAAAGAATGGTATCAAAGGACAGTGCTTGGATCCAAGATTAGTGTGAGAGGACAGGAGCTGGGGTGTGGATACACAGAACAAAGACCACAGATGGACAGAACTGAGAAAGAATAGAGACCTGCAGCTGAGGCCAGCAGATCGGCTGGACTAACTCTCCAGTCACAGTAAAGAACCAGACAGAGAGAGCCAGACTAGTAAAGTTTGCTGAACAAAACTAAGTGAACAAGGTTGAGAGCCCCAGTAAGCTAGGCTCTAGTAAGCATAGCTGAGATGGGTGGGCTTCTCTGAGCTCTTCTAAAATGTGCTAAACTGAGGTGTTTGCTCTGAGGTAAACAAAGCTGGGCTTGAGCCGAAATGAGGTAGACTGCAATGAGCTGGGATGAGCTGGGTGGGCTAAGCTAAACAACTGGAATGAACTTCATTAATCTAGGCTGAATAGAGATAAACCCTACTGCCTATACTGGACTGTTATGGGCTAGGATGAACTGGGGTGAGCTCAGCTATGCTAAACTGTGTTGGGGTGAGCTGATCAAAAATGAGCTGAGCTGGGGTGAGCTGAGTAGGGTGAGCTGAGCTGGGCTGGGTGAGCTGAGCTAGGTAAGCTGAGCTAGGTGAGCTGAGCTAGGGTGAGCTGAGCTGAGGTGAGCTGGGGTGAGCTGAGCTGAGCTGAGCTGAGCTGGGGTGAGCTGAGCTAGGTGAGCTGAGCTGAGCTGGTGTGAGCTGGGGTGAGGTGGGGTGAGCTGAGCTGAGCTGG
>NW_022196912.1:127271015-127271221 GCF_008632895.1 Mastomys coucha | reverse complement strand
TTGAGCTGGGTGAGCTGAGCTGGGTGAGCTGAGCTGAGCTGGAGTGAGTTGAGCTGGGTGAGCTGAGCTGAGCTGGGGTGAGCTGAGCTGAGCTGGGTAAACTGAGCTGCGGTGAGCTGGATGAGCTGAGCTGAGCTAGGGTGAGCTGAGCTGGGGTGAGCTGAGCTGAGCTGAGCTGGGTGAATTGAGCTGGGTGAGTTGAGCTG
>NW_022196912.1:127246699-127270547 GCF_008632895.1 Mastomys coucha | reverse complement strand
TAGGCTAGGGTGAGCTGAGCTGGGTGAGCTGAGCTGAGCTGGGTGAGCTGGACTAGGGTGAGCTGAGCTGGGTGAGCTGAGCTGAGCTGAGCTGAGCTGGGCTGGGGTGAGTTGGGGTGAGCTAAACAGAGTGAGCTGGGCTGAGTGAGCTGAGCTGGATTAGCTGGGGTGAGTTGAGCTGAGCTGGGGTGAGCTGAGCTGAAATGAATTGTGCTAATCTGAGCTGGGTGAGCTGAGCTGGAAAGATCTGAGTTGGAGTCAGCTTAGCTGGTGTCAGCTGAGCAAGAGTGAATAGAGCTGGCTGAGTACAATGGGATGAATTAGACTAAGTGAGCTAGATTGAGCTGGGGTCAGTTGTACTCAAATGAGCTGTAGTGAGGTGGGCTGGGATGAGCTCAGCTGAACTGGGCTAGCTTACATGGATTATGTGAGTCTGTTAGAATGAGCTGGGCTAGCTGATAAGCTAAGCTTGAATGAGCGGGGCTGTGCTGGACACAGATGTGCTAGACTGAGTTATGCTGAATGAGCTGGTGTAGGATGATCTGGACTGAACTGGGCTAGCTGATGGGATGTGCTAGGTTGAACTAAGCTCAGATGAGTTAGGCTGAGTAGGGCTTGGTTGAGATGGTTTGGGATGAGCTGGGATAAGCTGGACTTGGATGAGCTACCATGAACAAGGCTGAGCTGGCTTGGGGAATGTGAGTTAAGCTGAACTGAGTACAGCTGGGATAAACTGGGTTGAGCTAAGAATGGACTACCTGAATTGTGCTAAATTGAGCTGGGATAAATTGGGAATTATCAGGATTTAAATGAGCCAGACTGAAGCTGGACTGGTTGGACTTAGATGTGCTGAGCTGGCCTGCTGCTGGGCTGGCATAGCTGAGTTGAACTTAAATGAGGAAGGATGAGCTGGGTTGAGCTAGGCTAGCCTGCTTGCACATAGCTGAACTAACCTGGCCTGAGCTGGAGCCTGGGCTGACAAGGTCTAAACTGAGTTAAAATCAACAGGGATAATTTAACAGCTAACTTAACTAGCCTGAGGTCTGAGATTGAATGAATAGAGCTGGGATGAACTGAATGAGTTTCACCAGGCCTGGATCAGTTAGGCTAGGACCTTGTTCTGGGTATACCGTGTGCTACGGTGGAGTTTCAAGATGATTCCATGAGTCCTCCCTCACCCCCATCATAACCCACCTTCTTTCTACCCTACACACCTGTCTGGTGTGTAAACCCAAGCTTTGTGTGCTGATACAGAAGCCTGGTCCCCTCCACCACCACCACCCACCTATTGCTTTGGAATGAGAACAGTCCTCTCAACCATTGTCTCAGAGGGAAGCAAAGCAGGGCAGGCCCAAGGCTTCCTGAGAAACCAGGATCTAGGCCTGTCCCTGAAAGCAGGTGTTCACGCCCCTGGAGTTGGCTGATGATGGCTGAAGGGCCAGATCCACCTACTCTAGAGGCATCTCTCCTGTCTGTGAAGGCTTCCTAAGTCACGTTTCTGTGGCTACAAGGTAGCTCTGTAGCCCTGCTGAAGCTTTGTCCTGTAGACCAGGCTCACCTACCACCATATCTAGCCCTGCCTGCCTTAAGAGCAGCAGCAAGGAGGCAGCAGAATATAGAGAGATCTCCTGTCTGACAGGAGGCAAGAAGACGGATTCTTACCCCTCCATTTCTCTTTTATCCCTCTCTGGTCCTCAGAGAGTCAGTCTTCCCCAACTGTCTTCCCCCTCGTCTCCTGCGAGAGCCCTCTGTCTGGTGAGAATTTGGTGGCCATGGGCTGCCTGGCCCGAGATTTCCTGCCCAGCTCCATTTCCTTCTCCTGGAACTACCAGAACAAGACCGAAGTCAGCCAGGGTGTCAGAACCTTCCCAACACTGAGGACAGGGGACAAGTACATAGCTACCTCGCAGGTGTTGCTATCTCCCAAGAATGTCCTTGAAGGTTCAGATGAATACCTGGTATGCAAAATCCACCACGGCAGCAAAAACCAAGATCTGCACGTGCCTATTCCAGGTAAGAACCAACCCCCTCCCCCAGAAGAGGGCACAGGCCCAGGCATGGCCCAGAGGGTGCAGTGGGCTAGGGCTTAGGCCAAGCTGAGCTCACACTTTGACCTTTCATTCCAGTTGTCACAGAGATGAACCCCAATGTAAGTGTGTTCATTCCACCACGTGATGCCTTCTCTGGCCCTGCACCACGCAAATCCAAACTCATCTGCGAGGCCACAAACTTCAGTCCCAAACAGATCACAGTATCCTGGCTACAGGATGGGAAGCCTGTGAAATCTGGCTTCACCACAGATCCAGTGACTATCGAGGACAAAGGATCCAGACCCCAAACCTACAAGGTCATAAGCACACTGACCATCTCTGAAAGTGACTGGCTGAACCTGAGTGTGTACACCTGCCGTGTGGATCACAGGGGTCTCACCTTCTGGAAGAACGTGTCTTCCACGTGTGCTGCCAGTGAGTGGCCTGGGCTAAGCCCAACTCCTAGCGCCCCCCCCCCCAGATTAGGGAAGCCCTCCTAAAGTTATGGTTAATACCACCGAGACATGGTCATTTGCTCCTTGGGTCTTGGCTCCCAAGAGTGGCCAAGAGCAAAGATGAGCAGTAGGCAACAGGGGGGTGAGAATCAGCTGGAGGGACCAGCATCTTCCCCTAAGCAGGTTTGGGGGAATGGAGACTAAGCTTTTTTCCAACTTCACAACTAGATACGTCACAACCTGACACAGTGTTCTCTTGGCTACAGGTCCATCCACAGACATCCTAGCCTTCCCCATCCCCCCCTCCTTTGCCAGCATCTTCCTCACCAAGTCTGCTAAACTGTCTTGTCTGGTCACAAACCTGGCAACCTATGACACCCTGAATATCTCCTGGGCTTCCAAAAGTGGTGAACCACTGGAAACCAACATTAAAATCATGGAAAGCCACCCCAATGGCACCTTCAGTGCTGTGGGTGAGGCTAGTGTTTGTGTGGAAGACTGGAATAACAGGAAGGAATTTGTGTGTACTGTGACTCACAGGGACCTGCCTTCACCACAGAAGAAAATCATCTCAAAACCCAATGGTAGGTATCTCCTCTATCCTTCCCTCCCTTCCTGTACCTCAGAGGGAGGGCAAGTCCCCTTCCATCCTATCCTCACCACTATCTTCCCTTACAGAGGTGGCCAAACATCCACCTGCTGTGTACCTGCTGCCACCAGCCCGTGAGCAACTGAACCTGAGGGAGGCGGCCACAGTCACCTGCCTGGTGAAGGGCTTCTCTCCTGCAGACATCTTTGTGCAGTGGCTTCAGAGAGGGCAACCCTTACCCTTAGAGAAGTATGTGACCAGTGCCCCGATGCCAGAGCCCGGGGCCCCAGGCTTCTACTTTGCCCACAGCATCCTGACTGTGACAGAGGAGGAATGGAACTCCGGAGAGACCTATACCTGTGTTGTAGGCCACGAGGCCCTGCCACACATGGTGACCGAGAGGACCGTGGACAAGTCCACTGGTAAACCCACACTGTACAATGTCTCCCTGATCATGTCAGACACAGGTGGCACCTGCTATTGACCATGCTAGTGCTCAACCAGGCAGGCCCTGGGGAGTCCCGTTGCTCTGTGTATGCAAACTAACCATGTCAGAGTGAGATGTTGCATTTTATAAAAATTAGAAATAAAAAAAATCCATTCAAACATTACTGGTTTTGATTATACAATGCTTGTGTCTGCTGGGGCAACTGTTGTGTTTGCTTGCTCTGCACACACCCTGCATACTTGCCTCCACCTTGGCCCTTCCTCTACCTTGCCAGTTACCACCTCATGTATAAACTCAGAAAGGCTTACAACAGAGTGTGAGCATGCAATTCCTCCAGCTATTTCTAGATATATGGCTGAAAGCTTGCCTACCCTGGTGCAGGCAGCATTCAGGCACACATATAGATACACATGCATTTATACATAGATATAGAAGTATACATGTGTAGACACATGCACGAATGTGTATTCATGGACATACAGACAAAGGTACACACGTATTAGCATGAGTTCATGCATGTATGCATGCGTGGACTTACAAATGCCTTCAGAGACAAATAGGCATAGACACACAACCACACACAGAAATAGGTACCAATACACATGGTTATGTGTACACAGAAACAACTATAGGCAAATATGGGCAATTGAACTACATAGACACAAAGACATGCATACACACACATGCACAGAAACATCTTTACATGTGCACACTAACACGAGGACAGGCATGGCACACAGATACACCTATACTTAGGCCAGGGCCATAATCTCCAGGGCTCAGAGAGCCTACACTAGGCTGGGTCACTGATACTCCTCAGGAGCCCACTCTGTGGTTGGGGGAGATAGCCCCAGGAACAAAGTGTGCCTTTCTGTCTCAACACCATGGGGCAGAAGATACTCCACTAACCACGCATGACAGCAAGTTAGCCTTGGCTGTGTCTCCATTAATAGAACATCTCAGAAGACCAACATGAAAGTGCCTAACCCTCTCACACCCACCCTGATCCCCAGTCCAGAATGCAGAAAACATAATGCAATTGTCCAAAAGAAGCCCTCTCTCTCTCTCTCTCTCTCTCTCTCTCTCTCTCTCTCTCTCTCTCTCTCTCTCTCTCTCTCTCTCTCTCTTTCTCTCTCTCTCTCTCTAACACACACACACACACACACACACACACACACACACATACACACACATACACACACACCAGCAAGGGGCCTTTGTAAGGAGTTACCACCCAATAACACTGACTCTTTGGGCTTACATCCTAGACATTCTTCATATTCATATCCATTTGGAGCTATCCCCAAGGGTTCATCTTTACAGGGATCAGAGATACCAATAAATGCCCTGGTCCCATACCCAACATTATTGGCAGGGGTAGGACAAGCAACACATAGGAACTTTGATCAAGTGGAGTCATGAGATGCCTGGGTCCTTCAGGAAGTAAGGAGGGACAACCTCTGGTATCCCTGCTCTTATTCATAAAACCCAGGAGACAGGGAAACCTGATCTAAATTCTCAGTCTAAACAGCCCCAATGGTGCCACATGGTCAGAGAAAGTCCAGCGCACACCAATATCATTATGCCACAGTTCCTCAGTCTGCCTTTACCCATGTCCATATGTTGCATCTGTCTTGCTTGCTCTGCTGCCCCAGGGCTCCTGGGACAAGGCTCCAAGTTAGTGCATCCTCCAGCTTGACCTCTGCTGTGCCTCTGTCTAGCTTGAGCTATTAGGGGAACCAGTCAGTACTAGCTAAGATTCTCCAGAATCAGCAGGACACTCCCAATACTCAGGCAAATGCTCAATCACCCCAAGGCCTGGCTTGACCCTCTCTCTGTGTGTCCCTTCACAGAGGGGGAGGTGAATGCTGAGGAGGAAGGCTTTGAGAACCTGTGGACCACTGCCTCCACCTTCATCGTCCTCTTCCTCCTGAGCCTCTTCTACAGCACCACTGTCACCCTGTTCAAGGTAGTGTGGTTGTGGGGCTAAGGACACAGGGCAGGGACAGGGAGTCACCAGTCCTCACTAACTCTACCTCTACTCCCTACAAGTGGACAACAATTCACACTGTCTCTGTCACCTGCAGGTGAAATGACTCTCAGCATGGAAGGACATCAGAGACCAAGAGACTCTCCCACAGGAACACTACCTCTGGGCCTGGGGTACCTGCTTGTATGACTAGTAAACTTATTCCCACATCTTTCCTGTGTTGCCCTCAGCTTTGATCTCTGAGATGGACTTCTTTCTAGACTGACCAAAGACTTTTTGTAAACTTGTGCAACCTGAAGCAACGTCTGGACCACAGACAGCTGTGCTGTATACAAATGTCACTTGGAAATAAATACTTTAACTTGTGAACCCACTTTATTGTGAAGGAATTTGTTCTGTTTTCAAACTTTTCCTGTGGTGTTGATGTTCCAAGGATTATCTAAATAGAGCTTGGGAAATGGAAATGAATCAGTCTGATGGTACTTAAGGGAGAAAGAGGAGAAGGAGGTCTGGAAGAAGGAAGAGAGAGAGACAGAGAGAGAGAGAGCGCGCGCACTGACAGCAAAGTACAACACAGGCAGCCAATGGGTAGCACTCTTGTTTATCTACCCTGATAGAAGGAGGGAAGGAGGGCAGAGAAAATTCCAGGCCTGATCTCCCAAAGCAACAGAATCTGGAAACTAGACTCTAGCCTTAGGTCTCTGCTCTGTCCCCCAAGCCCACCATCTTGGGCTGGTGTTGCTTCCAGCTAGTACGATACTTTGGGTCTTTTTCCAAACCTTTGTGGTATGTGGGGTGTGCCTTTGGGGAGTTGGCTGAGATTTCTAGGATGTTTGTATCCCTCCTGCAACATGACAAGCCATAGACATTAGTCAATAACTCAAATTCTTTGTCTATAAAACTGCTGTATGACTGTATGAAGAAATGGGATAAAGATGCTCTAGTCACTCGAGAAGGACAAATAAAGGCCTACCCCCAGCAAGAACAGAAAGGAGAGGGAGTCAGGTCATGGACTTGAGTTCAGAGAAGGAAGCACGGCAAATACAAGGTGAGGGACATACTAGGTACTCTCTTGTTCATCATGTGGACAGCTAGAAGAGTCCATGGACATGTAAGGTCTGGGCTGAGCAGCTACATTGAGAGGTGGACCTGGGAGCAGGGCATGAGAGAGAACATCAGACCGTGGGAGGGAACTGTGTAGATGCCAGGGTCCTAAAGAGTGTCTTTAAATAAGTGTGGGGGGTAGCACCTTGGTGATGGTCCCTTTCTGAGCTGGGATTCTAGTGGGTAGCTACAGAATGCAGAGAGCAGGAAGCATCTATTGGGAAACCACTGTAGAGAAGATAGGGCCCATCACCAAATTCCAGATATATTTTAGTCATTTACCTCAATACCCTACCTCTCATACCAAAATCTGTTTTAGTTACCCTGGGATGATGGGACAAAGTGGCGCATTGGCAGTTTGAGCAGCAGAACTCTGTTCTTTCCCAGTTCTAGAGGCCAGAAGTATGGACTACAGCAAGCTGGTGTCCCCTATGCCACAGGGAGAATGTGACACAGACTTCTAGCTCTGAAGCCATAGCATTTGACCAACCTTTGTCTCCTGGCACCAACATGCCAGTCACTGTACATCCTTTGTACCTATTGCCATGTTTTAAGAACCCAGTCCTACTGGATTTCCTGCCCACCCTGATTCAGCACCCTGATTCATCTCCACTAGATTCTACCCACTATGATCTCAGAGCTAGAAGTCTGTGATACATTCTCCCTGTGGCAAAGGGAACACCAGCTTGCTGTAGTCCATACTTCTGGCCTCTAGAACTGGGAAAGAACAGAGTTCTGCTGCTCAAACTGCCAATGTGCCACTTTGCCCCAGCAGCCCAAAGGAACTAACATAGATGTTGGTATAGGGTATAGGGTACAGATGTGACTCTGGAATTGGGAGATGAACTGTGACATCCCCACATGAATGTTGGTTTTAGCAAGCAAGTCTGTGAGGGGTCACAGGTCTACACCTATATCCTTTGCTTGTCTGTGGAATACTGTAGAATGGGACCCTGAAAATATCTGATATCCCAGAACCTGAGAAGGAAGAGTAGCCCAGACAGAACCAAAGCATGGCTTGGGAAAAAGGAGTCAAGCTACTCTGCTCAAGTGCTCCAAGCTGCTCGAGGGGCTATGAGAATACAAATGGCTGGCTGTTCCTGTCAGTCACAGAAGAATTATATCCATAAAGGGGGGTGACTGTCATTGGTGCTTAGAAAAGTAGGAGATAGGTCTCTTCCCAAGAAGCTTGAGGGGGTTTCAGAAAAAGATGATTGTGACAGAGAGACAGGCTCCTCAGACTGGCCATAGGGCTTCAAAGCCCTTCTCCCCTGTCTACATGGAACTGAATCATTTTAATGAATCTGGCAAGAAAAGTGATACTGTCCAGACCTCTCCTTTGTCCCTAGTGCCATGTCCTCAGAACTATCTTCACTACCTGTCTTGCAGCTCCTAACAAGGATCCTGACATGTTCCTCCTCTCGGAGTGCAAAGCCCCAGAGGAAAATGCAGATGTAAACCTGGGCTGTTTGGTAATTGGAGCACAGCCATTGAATATCAGCTGGAAGCCAAAGAAACAGAATATAGTTGAAAATGTCTTCCCCTATAAACAGAAAGACAACAATTATATAATGAGCCTCCAGGTCTCTATGCCAGCCTCAGAACTGAGCCTCAACCACACTTGCACCATAAATAGCACACCCAAAGAGAAAGAAAAAGCTTTCAAGAGGCCTGGTGAGTATCCCTGGACCATGCAGAAGGGTCTTCCCATACCCACAATACCCACACTCAGCAAACTCCCAAAGATTGACTGAAGCAAGACCCCCACACACACCATCAACTTTTGTCCATCTTCTCTGAATCCAGAGTCATGGAATTCTCAGTCCTCCCAGAAAGCCACTCCAACTCTCCAGGCAAAGGATCACTCCACAGAAGCCACCAAGGCTACTGCCTCCATAAGGGATGTAGAAGGTAAGAAGTCCAATGTACCTCATACCAACTCATCTGCTCAACCTTACACCTCCTCCTCCTGGAAACCTTCCATGACTTTTTCTCTGAGCTCTCAATGTACATCCTCGGAAGAAAGAGTTACTAAAATGACTTCTGTACCTACTGCAAGCCAGGTCCTGTATCCAGGCACTAACAAATGCCACCACCTAACTCTGTGAAGCCATCATTCCTTTTTGAACTAATGCTAAACAGAGGAAGGACAAGTGCAAGGACCTACCTGGCCCATAGGACCTGAGCTCTCTGTATCTGAGCCAAACTGTGAGGTCCTCATGGATTCTGTAGGCATGTGACCAGACAACAGGACATCTCTGGGATGCATAAGGATATCATTAAAGGGGTGGAGACCATCACATCTAAACTCGAGGATTTATCCTACCCCACATGGTGCCCCTACCTCCTCCTAACTATACTGTCTCACTGTATCAGTTCCTAACTGGTAAGTCTTACCCTTACCCATCAGCAACCTCAAGAAAAAAGTCTTAACTAGAAGTTCTGTTTGGAGAAGTTCACAGTTAATGATTCTCCCAAGCCTGAGTTTTTGTGTCAGCCTATAGTGCATTGAGAACAAACCCAGATCTCCAGAATAAAGGGATATGTGGATTTACAGAAATACTTATAAATCACACATCCAATTCTTGTGTTATAGCTGACCCTGGGACTACTGTTAGATCTATGGCTCAGTGTCTGTGTAAGCCTGGAAATGCAGATGTGAGTTTTAAAAAAATGTCCATGAACACTGAGAAAGCTATGACATCTAAGAACTTCCAAGAGGGTGGACCTGGTCTCTGCTAGATCAAGAGCTAGGAACTGCATGAGGAAGGAATATTAATAGAAAGAATGGCTCCCTTAGGACATCCAAGACCAGTGGAACTCTCAGAAGAGGAAGGCAGATTTCCTCACCTTTCAGGCTAAAGCAGGATCTGAGGGTTCCATGGGACAAGTTAGAAAAGTCTCCACAGCTTCAAGATGGCTATAGACCCATAAGTACAAGAGAAGAACGAATCCCGTTTCACCATCTCCACCAATTCACTGACAATGCCTCCTAACCCAAGCATACACACACGCACAAATAAACACGGATGCACACATACACACACACACACACACACACACACACACACACACACACACACACACACACACACACACACACACACACACACAGCCTAGCTAGGTTGGAATATAGAATGCCTAGGATTGGCCTTGTCTTCAGAATACAGAATAGAGGACATAGAGAATAGATAGGGAACCAAAGAAAACTATACTAACAAAAAGCCACACAGAAACAAAACATGGGTCTGTTCAGGAGGCACTGGGCATCCCTAGGAGCTAGACAGTGACCAGGAGAAGCAATGCCTCCAGCACAGGCCTTTCTTCATCAAGCTCTTGGGACCCAAGCAAGGGCATCCTTGTTTTCTAGGTCAAACCTATTCCCCATCCCACCCCAAGGCTGTCCAGTGCCCCACCTAACCATATCTCCTTCCCCCAACATTGTTCAAGCCATAATTGTAGTCAGAAGAGAAAGGGGATTTCCTCTGACCTCTCGCACATCTCTAGATACCTCCAGCCCAAGCATGACAAGATAAGCTTCTTACCACTTCTCTTTGCAGGGGCCATAGCACCCAGCAACCTTGCTGTGACCATCCTGACCACATCCACCCATCCTGAGATGTCATCTTGGCTTATGTGTGAAGTATCTGGCTTCTTCCCTGATACAATCCACATCATATGGCTGAGCAACCACAGTAAAATAATCTCTACGAACTTTGCCACTGCACACCCCACCGCCCAGTCTGGGGGCAAATACCAGACCTGGAGTGTTCTGAGACTACCAGTTGCTCTGAGCCCTTCGCTTGACACTTACACATGTATGGTGGAACATGAGGCCTCGAAGACCAAGCTTAATGCCAGCAAGAGCCTGGAGATTAGTGGTAAGTCACAACTGGGTAAGAGTGTCAAGTGAGGACAGCACTGGGTACCTATGATAGACAAATATTCCTGTTTGAGGAGAGGAAGTCTGCATTATCTAGATAAGAGGAATACTGTGCTTTTCTGTTTCAGTTTAGAAAACAGAATTACATAACCCTTCACCCTTTCTACAACCCTTACATTTTTTTTCAGTCTTCTCCTTTATGGTGTTTACTGAACCCTGAAGAAAGTAATATAGAGTTTATTTATTTTCTAGGGCCATTGTTCCACAGAAACAGTCACTTATTATCAGCAGCTTGGCTAAGTGTGAATTTCCCCAATAACCGCTTCTGCTCACTGTGAGATGAAGCGTCCCTCCATAAGTAAAGTTGAAAGCTGTGGACATAAATGTAAATGCCTGCAATCCAATTTTACAAGTCCATGACATCCATTTAACAAACAATAGCAGTTACTTCTCTACTGGAGCCTATGGCTTTTCTGTACTGCAGAGCAGAACTTAAATCCAATAGAAAAGAAGTTGGTTATACCCATAACTGCTGTACCACTATTATGCCAGTATGCGCATCTTACATAGCAAGACAATTAGTGTAGCACTCAAAGTCCATGTTCATGAGAGAATGTTGGCAACAGCCTATATAACATCTCCCAGCACTGCAAAACACAAACAAAGAAACAAACAAACAAAAACCAGCCAGCAGGAAGCTTCCACTTCAGTCTTAGCCAGCGTTCTCTATGTCTTACAGCCAGTTTGTGAAGTCTTTAGCAGTAGGAATTTACCATCTACTTCTGGCATGCAAGTAAAATCAGTGGTGATAACTTTTGTGGCTTGTGGCTCCTTGAGGGCCTCCCTAGACAATAATTTATGCAGATATTGCCCAGCTCTGCCACTGGGGCTTCCATTAAACAAACTTTGGACTCAGGGAGTGTCTTTTTCCACCTGCACACAGTGCTTCCTATGGTTTAACTCTTAATGAGTCACTGTTTTTCTTTTTTCTATCAACCCAGCCACTATAGGGCTGGAAGGCAGGTGGAAACATCACTGACTACAGCTGCTCTCAGTCATGCTCTTCCTATCAATGTTTTGTGAAACAACTGCCCCTTTTACTGTCCATTTTCTATGGTTTGCTATGTATAACACTGGGTTGGGTGAAACTCATAATGGCAGCTTTTCCCACTGCTTGCCTGATTAGAAATGCTTGGGAAAGGCCTGTGGAAGCATCTGTGTAGATGAGAGTGCATCCGCATTCCAGCTCAGACTTGGGAGCGGGAGTTCCTATTACCCCTAGCAGGGAATAAACAATAACTACCACAACTGGAAACATACTATCTCATACCTTAAAAGATGCTAGCTTCTCTGATACCTTAGACCTGAGACAAGGAGGCCTCTGCCTCAGTTCTTTCTCTTGTCTGCTGGAGAGCCTATAGCACAAAGGGCTGCTATAAGCTTGACACAAGCTTGGGGTTGAAATATCAGACAGGCTTCACCTGAGGGGCCCTAAGTATGAGTGTTGTGGGGATGAAACAGGCTGTGGGGGGCATCCTTGGGCATCATCATATCCAGTTAAGATGTGTGCCCCAGCATATCAATTTTAGGTGAGTCCTGTCCTCCAAATGACCTTAAGAGCCTAGGCTCAAATCAGCCACACTTCCCCACTTAGACCCAGGAAATGCCACAGTATGTCTATGACCTCCACACCCAGGTACACAAAATTGAGGGAAGGATCTAGTGGGACTGTAGCAATCACATGAGGCCATGCCTGGACCAAGCTGATAGTATACCAGCCTTGGCTCCAGGTTTTGAAACCTTGGTCTGCTGTCTATTCCCGGGGATCTTTGGAATGCCTCAGGATCCAGTGAGAAAGTCCTCCAGAGATTATGCCTGTTTCTGGCTGCACTGTACTGACTGAGAGCAGAGGCTAGAACTCCACTGCTTCTCATGGCCTACCTCCTGCCAGGTGGGGAAGGCTGGATCCGCTCCCCTCATGTGGTGCCTCATTAGTGCTGAAAGGAGCCTGGCCTACACTTGCCCCAAATTGGCCTTTTCTTTTCCCTTGTGGCATGGCTTCCTCAAAGGACACCAAAGTTTTCTCTTACTTGACTCCCTCAGGATCTCTCTACAGATTTTCACAGGTCACTCCTCAGAGCTAGAATCATACCAGCATGAATACCCTTTGCTCACACTCATGTAGCATGCTTAGGAAGCCTGGACATGCTCTGTAGTTATCTTCATTAGGTTGTTCCCACCTGCCTCTCTATCTGCCCATCACCCTCTGCTTCCCCTTGTCCTGCCTGTTGACCTCCCCCTACTCCATGTTTCACATGTCTCGAGGTAGATACATCCACCTGAGTCCCACATAACACTTCTCCATCACCCCAACTCCTGAGAACAGTAATGTTCTTAGTTCTGTCAACTAGCACCTCCTGACTCTCCCCTTGTCTCTATGATGCCAGTTCTGCCACTCCCACCCATCCATCACCCTGTTGCCAAGGCACTCTCTTAAACATACTGTTTCTACATAGATGTGGAAGAACACTTGATTAGGCATATAGGCCATGGTGAAAGGAAAATACCAAGTAAACTTTTAACGACACAATTTTATTTAAAACTACTAGAGAGGGATCAGCAAAGCTCAGAGAGACTAAATTCCCAGGTGAGAGGACGTGACTGTTTTATCCCATCCTCGGCACAGATAGACAGAGCAGTGGGACATCTGTAATCACAAAGAAATCAGCCAAATTTTTAATAAACACCTTAGTTGCCAAGAGGGATGAGAACACAGAAGAGTCCCAAATTCTGAGCCAATCACCACTCATCTAACCTCCCACATAGGACACTGCTAAGCAAGGAACACGTGGGCAGAGCACAGTGTGGGCAGAGCACGGTGTGGGCAGAGCACAGTGTGGGCAGAGCATGGTGTGGGCAGAGCACAGTGTGGGCAGAGCACAGTGATCCAGCTTGTACCAGCTCAAGGCCTGCTGAATATAAGGGTTATCCCAAAGCACCTAGAGCCAGAAGTCAACTATGATGCCCCCAGCTCCAGCACAGCTCAGTTCCCAGTTCCAAAAACAAGCAGGCCTTCCATGCCTAGTGGATGAGAGGATATGCACTTGTATTTCACCCCCAGACTCTACAATCTATGTATATACAATGCCTAGCATACAATCAGTAATCACAAGATACAAAATGATTGATAACCAAGACAAAACCAGTACATGGAATCAGACCTGGGGTATGTGAAAGGTTGGGAAAGCATTCATAGTTTCCCTTGCTATAAGAAGTCCCAGAGCTCTGCAGGGTGTAAGAGGATCCCAACATCCCACCATTGGCAAGTCTTCTCAAAGCTGCTTCTGCTACTAGATAAACCTCTCTCCCAGCCACGTGCCACTATTTATCACTTATCTGAGTTTTTCCCATGATTCTAGGATGTTACCACCTCCTGCCTGAATCAGATGGTCCTCCCAGGAGACCTGATGGTCCTGCCCTTGCCTGAGACCTTTCTATGCTGAATGGTCATCATGCCTACTGTCTGGTTATCTTATTTGCCTCTGTGTTAAGTTGCTTCATACTGCATGTAGCAAGGAAGGTTGCTTTTCCACTTCTCAGTACACTGTAGAGAAGCACTTCTGTAAATTACAGTGAGAAATGATCAATAATAAATTAAATGAACAAACACAAACCTCTCTTATCTCTATGGGACCTGCCCCAAGGCCTCTTGTGGATGCCTGAAACCATGAGTGTTCCCAAGCCATGTGTCACTTCAACCATCAGTCTGTGGCTGAGGTGGATCCTGATTGACAGACAGGCTCATAGACAGCTTGAAGCCTAGACAAAGAGAAGGCTGACATTCCAGGCAAAGCAAGAGCCTATCACACAGTTTCAAAGTGTGTGTAATTTAGAATCAGAGAATTTCTTGTTTAAAATATACTCAAAAAGTTATAAAATATCAGCCAGGACTAGTCATAAAGCTTAAATCTGAGAGAGAGAGAGAGAGAGAGAGAAAGAGAGAGAGAGAGAGAGAGAGAGAGAGAGATGCATACATAGGTGAATAGATAGATGTTCATGTATATACATATATGTGTGTGTGTATGTGTGTGTGTATATGTGTATATTGGTGTGAGAGTGTCAGACCCCCTGGAATTGAAGTTACAAACAGTTATGAGCTTCCAAGTAGGCTTTCCAATGTCTTATTCTCCAACCATAGGTAATTGAAACTGGAAACTATAGGTAGAAGAGACTGCCAAGTGTTTCTTATCATGCAAAGATTCAGTGGTCTACAATAGTCACATGGTTTCACTTTGATATGGTGAAGTGACTTTAGGTCAACCCATCCCCAGACTTCACAATGACTCCAGCTTCAAACGGCACTCATGCAATGGATACCCAGGCAGCCCTGGGACCCATGGTGTTTTCTGTAATTCTTCCCACCTGCCTTGGACTTTCATGCCTTGAGTTGAGATGTGCTTTCAGTGGAAATGTATTTCCCTAGGTCTGTACATAAGCCACTACCCTTTCTGACCTCGGACCATACTTCAGTCTCCATCTGGGATTTTCATATGCATGTTTAGCTATGATAGAGCTGTCTTAAACAACTACTAGTCCCTCCTGTTACCTTTAGGATTAGGTTGCTATGTCTAGGATGCTTTCAATCTCTCCCCCACTTGCAAAGGCTCAGGTTCCTTCTGACTCTGGAGTAGTACTCTTTCCCAGTGTGTGCACCATGAACACTATTTTTTCTTAGAATGTTACTCCCCCTTCTCTGCCTTTTTCATGACATATCTTTCTGAGAAGACCTACCTGGTCTAGCTGCTCTTTCTGGGTCTTCTTAAGTAGTAACCCATCTCCTGCACCATCCAGGTGGCAGAAGCATAGATTCACATCAGGTTTGGATTCAGATCTTCCAATCCCATGCAGACCAATCTATGTGTGGGACTCTAAGACCCAGCAGGCTGGGTCAGGGGCTGGGGGTAGGATTCTGTGGGGCAAAGTGGTTAGTAAGCACTTGGGACTGGAAGTGGTTAGTACTAGTGGGAGGAGGTCATATGATCAAAACATTGCCACTGGATGTGAAAGCTATACCTTCAGGTTCAGTGTTTAGAAGCCCAGGTTAATAAGGAATGGTCCTGCTGTAAGGTGGAGACCTTCTCATGAGCACTAGTTCTTCCCCAGGCAGAGTCGACACCATCCCACACTCGTGCATCAGGGATGAGCAAAGCGACAGCTACATGGACCTAGAGGAGGAGAACGGCCTGTGGCCCACACTGTGCACCTTCGTGGCCCTTTTCCTGCTTACACTGCTCTACAGTGGCTTCGTCACCTTCATCAAGGTGGGCCTCCTACCACCTCCTTCTGAACCCTTCCTGGGCACACATAAGATGCTCTTCCAGGGGCATTCTGAAACCCACCGGTACTTCTGGAGTGGCTAGGGGATGCACCAGTAATTGGGGGGGCTGAGGGATGCACCAGTAATTGTGAGGCCATGGTCACTGTTCAGCTTCTGGGCCCTATGTAGCTCCAGGGACTTGCCCTGTTTCTCAGACAACAGCCTCTATATGACCTCAAGGCTCTCTGGCAGGTGAAATAGACCAGGACAGAAGAATCCTGTAACTACGGAGAAAAGAGCTTTCCCTCAACATGAAGCCAACTAAGAAGATACCTTCTATTCAGAGAGAAACTCCAGGTCCTCCTCTCAATACCCACTCTCCACCTAGCCTCCCAAACTCAAAATGCTTGGTGTCCTTGGCTATAGGTAAAGCAGGGGTTCTGCTGCTCCAGCCCTATTCATCATTGTCCCTGCCTCCCTACAAGCCCCCATCATCCCATAAGCATGCTGTGGTTCACCCCACCTGCCTCCTCCTTATTTGGTTGTTTGTTTGTTCCTCTGTTTGTTTCTGTGGTCTAAATAAACTCAAAGCACATGAGATCAGAGGCAAACAGTGGAGAAACCACTAGGGAGGGGTATCAGAGTCACACTGAAGCAAATTATTCAGTGAACTAAGACACTCTCCTCCCACCTTAAACTCACAGTTGACTTCTCACATACCCATACACATATACACACACACATACACATGTTCACATCCCAGTACCTCAAACACAATGTACACACATGCATGCTAACACAGGCAGATGCACATGAGTGCACGTGCATACCTACTCAGATGCACACAAATTTACACCAGAGCCTTAGGTGGCAGGAATGGAGACTGTGGTCATTTGAATTAGGATGGCCCCCACAGGCACATATACTTGAATGCTTAGTCACCAGGGAGTGGAACTCTTTGTCAGGATCAGAAGGATTACAAGGTGTGTCCTTGTAGGAAGTGTGTGTCACTGGAGCACAAGTAGGCTTTCAAGTTTCAAAAGCTCATGTCAGGACCAGTGTCTCTCTGTCTCTCTGTGTCTCTGTGTCTCTTCAGAATTCCAGGTTATTTCTCCAGCACTATGTCTACCTGCATGCCACCGTGCTCCCCACCATGATGATAATGAACTAACCTCTGAAACTGTTAGCAAACCTCAATTAAATGCTTTCTTCTATAAGAATTGTTGTGACCATGGTGTCTCTTCATAGTAATGGAACAGTGACTAAGAAAGGGAATATTCAACATGCAAATTCCTAGTTTGTTTTGGCACCTCATCTTACTACCTATACAAGACCTTGAATCCCTGAACTTCGACTTCCTCCATCACAAACATTAACAGTACACACCTACTTAAACTGAGATGGGTCAATGAAAGGAACTCAGAGAAAAAGTTGGTACTAGGAAGCATGTGGTAAATGACACCCTCCTGTTACCTGCTGTGGATTGGGTCTATCCCCTAAATTCATACTGATATCCTTAGATCAACGTGTCAGAAGGTAAGGAGAGCACAAAGAGTCCTCATAATTGGGATTAGTGTCCTTGTTAAGCAAACCAGAAAGATCGTTCACCCAGATACAGTGAAACAAAGCTGTCCATAGATGTGGAAAGGAGTCCTGTAGGGTGTGGAAACTGCTAGAACTTTTTTCTTAGGCCTTCAGACTCGGAATGATGAGGAATACATTTCTGTTATTTTTGATTCACTTGGTTCAAAGTATATTTTTGTAGGCACCCAAGTAGACCAAGGCATCAGTCAACACCCAGATTCATGTTGTACATCAGCAGATGATAACATAGAGTGATGGGAAGGATCTCAATGTCAGTTAGATTCTCCTACTCCCTTACTCTATCCTCTACTGTGTGGAGAGCAGGAGGGAGGGTACATTTAGGAGGCGACACCTTCCCTTCACCATTCTGGCTATTCCTCTCACTATCTCCCTTGATTGAACTTAGATCCTATTAGCATCTATACTCACAGCTCAGTGCACTGTGGTCTCACAGTCCATATGCTGGCCTTGGGGTCAACTTCACATTTCCTATTTAAGACATCCAAAGTGCTTGAACCATGGCCCTCAGGGGTATACTTGTCCTAGATCTTGAACTTATCAACCTGGGGCCTAGTATGGACAAAAACCAGATGATATTGACTGAAAGGCCTTGAGATAAAGGACACAGGTACCCCTGAGTGTGCTCGCAAGAGTCCTCATGACAGACTGTAGGAGACATGATACCATAGGATGTGATATCAAAGCCGGAGGCTGTGTTGCTTGCTGTGAGGATGGAGCAAGAGGCCACAGAACATGAAAGGTAGCACCAGAGATGAAAATGGAGGAAAATGAAGCTGTCCCAGCTAAGGCACTTAAAGTTGCCATGATAAAGAACAACTTGCCTCTGTCCATTGAACTATCCCATCCTTCTAGGTATCCAGTTTCCTGCACATACTCTGAACATTCCTTCTTCCCTTTATCTTCTCTGTTCCTCTTTGCCCTCTCAGCAGATGCCGCTTGCTTTCCTCAGTCTACCCAGACAGCTGCCTTGCCCTCAGTTTCCCACAGCTATAGCAACCTGTGCCCTCATTGCACCTAGACCCTGCAGACTGCATTGTCCACTCTCCTCAGTGTTCACTCCACCCACCCTACACTGCAGAGCCAACCAGGCACAGGTCTTTCAAGGCCCACAAAGCTTCCTATGAAAGTCATAAAGACAAGTCTTAATGGAGACCTGGGACATTGACTCTAACCCTGTGCTAGAACCTTGTATGAAAACGTGACACAAGCTAACATTGTCTGGGAGGAGGGACCTCAAAAAATGAGAAAAAAAATGCCTCCATAAGATTGGGCTGAAAGCAAGCATGTAGAGCATTTTTTTAATAACTTATTAATTTGGGAGCCCACCCTGCTGTGGGTGGTGCTATCCCTGGGGTGTTGGTCCTGAGTCCTATAAAAAAAAATAGACTGAACAAGCCATGGAAGCAAGGCAGTAAGCCGCACTCTACAGGGTCTCTGCATCAGTTTCTGCCTCCAGGTTCCTGCCCTACCTGAATTCCAGTCCTGGCTTCCTTCAGTGATGGATCACAATCTGGAAAATGTAAGGTAAATAAATCCTTTCTTCTCCAACTTGCTTTTGGTCATTATGTGTCATCACAGCAATGGCAACACTAACTAAGGCAAATTCCAACCCCAACTTTTCTACTCCTGCCTGTACCTGCTCTTGGGGTGCACATAGCACAGCCCTTGTTCTTCTCAAGCATCCAGAATCCCATGATGGGCATCATGATAACCTCACTTCTTTGAAGCCAACTGATTACCCTAAGTGCAGCAGAACTCTTGCCCCACCTTCCCTGTGAGAATACTATGCTGACCCCAGATTTTAGCATGTAGTTAACTCCAGGAAGGGTCATCTGTGAGGCTTCTAGAATACCCCCAGGTTGATATCATAGGCATACCTTCCTTATAGCCTCCAATGCCCACTATACGCATGCCAGATCTCTTCTCTGCTTGATTCTCTAAGGAGATTCTTTTTCTCGCTGTGGTACAGCAGCAACTATCACTTGCCAAGTCACACAGCAAGACTCCAGTGACCACCACCACCCCAAGAACCCACTCTCCCCAGAGCATTGTCCACTCTCCCTATAGGCTTTCATGGAAGCCACAAACTTTAAACCATTGTCCCTTAAACTCCTGTTGTGTACATGCACCACAGGTCAATGTGGTATTTTCAAAGTACTCATCTGTTATGGCAACCCATCACAAATTAAACCCACCAGAAATTAAATTCCATAGGCCCACTGGCCTAGAGATCTGACTAACTTTTAAACTGCAGGTGTTGCTTACTCCCTGAGGCTCCAACACTTTCAAACCAGCATCTATACCACCTCTTTTTGCAATATGTCAGTGACCTCTTTATTCCCTGGCATCACTTCTGACACTACTCTCTTTCTCACCTGTCCATTTGGTTTTTTTACACTGGTTCCAGGACACAAAGGGCAAAGAAGAATCAGAGAGCTGTGTGTGAATAGATAAATGAGAGAGAATGAATCACTAGCAACCTTAAGGGAGCTGTGGGCTACAAGAGGCACTGACTTCACAACTGCCCTGAGACTGCCCATTCCAAACTTCAAGAGAAAGCAATCTAGAAGAATAACTATCACCATCCCTGATGTCCCCAAGTAATGGCTCCTATGTTTTTTTCTGGCTTTGTGTTTGAAGTAGAGCTGATTAATAAGCCACTGGGTGTCAGAGAAAACATGGGATACCAAAATCCAAGGTCCAAACTCCATAACCTCTCCTAAGAGTCTGTGCTGTTTGGTTCATCGCAACTTTTATAAATCTAAAATTCATTATGAAAACTACACCATGATGTTCATGGTCATTGTCAAGTATAAAGAGCCAAAACTCATGGAGCACATACCCAGCTCTGTCATGTGAGCTCATAACCTGCAAGTAGGACATGCCTCCCATGTCTCCCCTCCCCTCCCCTTGATTCAGGAGTGTCAGATTATCCTGGACCACTCCACTACAGAAATCTACCCAGTGGAATCATGTGACACACTTAGGGCCCCTGGACTCCTGTAAACCCATGAGTTGATACCATTCCCACAGACAATTCATGGTGGTCTGATAAGACATGAGTTATTTCAATTTTCTTGTATCTGTATCTGTTAAAGCTTGCTTTGAAACCAACTACATGGTCAGGTTTGGATAATGTCCCATGAAGTGCTGAGAAAAAGATATATTCTTTTGTGTTTGAGTGAAGTGTTCTGTAGATATGTTAGATCCATCTGATTGATAATGTCTGTTAGTTTCATTATTTTTCTGTTTAGTTTCTGTCTGGCTAACCTGTCCATTGGTGAGAGTGGAATGTTGAAGTCTCCTGCTATTAATACAATGAATTCTATGTGTACTTTAAGCTTTAGTAATGTTGACTTTATGAATATGGGTGTCCTTGCATTTGGAGTATAGATGTTCAGAATTGGGAAGTTATCTTGGTGCTTTTTTCCCTTTGATGAGTATGAAGTGTGAAGAAGAACCCATCTCTTTTGATTGCTTTTGGTTGAAAGTCCATTTTGTTAGATATTAGAATGGCCACTCCATGTTGTTTCTTGGGTTCATTTGCTTGGAAATCCTTTTTCCAACCCTTTCTCTGAGGTAATGTTTATCTTTGTTGCTGAGATGTGTTTCTTATATACATCTGAATGATGGATCCTGTTTAAGAATCCACTCTGTGAACCTATGTCTTTTTATTGGGAAATTGAGTCCACTGATATTGAGCAATATTAATGAGCAATGATGGTTAGTTCCTGTTATATTGATGATGGTGGTAGTGGTATGTATTGTGTGTCTGTATGTGTGTTGTGTGTATGTGTGTGTGTATGATTCTATTCTATTAGTTCAATTGTGTGAAATTTATTTCTTGTGTTTTCTTGGGTATAGTTAGTCTCCTTGTGTTGGAGTTTTCCTTCTAGTATCCCTGTAGGGTGGCTTAGTGGAAAGATATTGTTTAAATTTGGTTTGGTCATAGAATATCTTGCTTTCTCCATCTATGGTACTTGAAAGTTTTTTTGGCTATGGTAGTCAAGGCTGACACCTGTGGTCTCTTAAGGTCTTCAAGACAAATGCCCAGGCCCTTCTAGCTTTTAGAGTCTCTGTTGAGAAGTCAGGTACAATTCTGACAAGTTTGCCTTTATATGTCACTTGGCCTTTTTCCCTTGTAGCTTTTAATATTTTCCTTTGTTTTGTGTGTTTAGTGTTTTCATTATTATGTTGTAGGAGAATTTTCTTTTCTAGTTCAATCTGTTTAACATTCTCTAAGCTTCTTGTACATTTTATTGCATCTTTCTATAGGTTAGGGAAATTTTCTTCTATGATTTTGTTGAAGATGATTTCTGGTCCTTTGAGCTGGGAATCTTCTCATTCTTCTATTCCTATTATTCTTAGGTTTTGTCCTTTGATACTGTGCCAAATTTCCTGGATGTTTTGTGTTATATATTTTTTAGATCTAGCATTTTCTTTGACTGATGCATCAATTTCTTCTATCATAGCTTCTATGCCTAAGATTCTCTCTTTGATGTCTTGTATTCTGTTGGTGATGTTTACATATATATATATATAGTTCCTGTTCTCTTTCCTAGGTTTTCAAACTCTGCACCTGTCTGCATCTGCATTCATATCCATATTCAGACACCTACCTGCCTCCCATGGCCATATGGTCTATAGTCTTGCCTGCACCCTGCATCTCTGTCCACAACTGCTTTAGTGAGAAACTATGCTGTGATCTGTTTCTCAGGAAAGCCCTTTGGCATAAGCTCTTTTCCTTAGTTTGCATACTGGACTTTCTCTTTCTTGAGCTTCCATGTACTTTAAAGATGTCTCATGCTGAGATACCTGAGCCTGAAGCCCCTGCCTGTTAGATCCCCCAAGCAAGCCCAGAAGCCATGAGGTCCACCTTTTGGCCCATATCTCTACCTGCAATCTCAGAGAACATCAGCCATCAGGGACTACCAGGTGAGACCCCTTGTCATAATTCTCTGCCTGCCAGCCCCTCTTGGAAAATCCAACAGCTGTGAGGTCTGCCCTGTCACCCCGATTTCCTACCCTCTGGGTAAACCCAGCAGCAGAAAGTTCTGCCTTGTCCTCGCTGCACTTATTTCCAGGCCACAGCTCTGCCTGCATCCCTGGAAGCCAGCTGCCACTAGGGACTATCAGACTTGCCAATACTAAGGGCAACCAGATGGATAAATGCTAGTATAAGAACACAATCAACAAAAGCCAGGGTAATGTGGTACCACAAGAACCCATCTATCCTACTATAGCAAGCTCTGGACACCCTACCACCCCAGAAGCACAAGAAAATGGCCTTAAATCTAATCATATGAAGATAATAGAGGCCTTTAAAAATGAAGCAAATAAAACCCTTAAAGAAATAGAGGAAAATATAATGAAGCAGGTGAAGGAAATAAATAAAATTGTGCAAGACTTGAAAGTGGAAAGAGAAGCAATAGAGAAAACACAAACTGAGGAGATCCTGGAAATGGAAAACCTAGAGAAGAGAGCAGGAACAGCAGATGAAGGCATCATCACAGAACACAGGAGATGGAAGAGAGAATCTCAGATGTAAAAGATACAATAGAAGAAATTGATATATAAGTCAAAATGTTAAATATAAAAAATTTCTGACACAAACATCTAGGAAATCTGGAATATCATGAAAAGTCCTAGACTAAAAATAAAAGGACTAGAAGAAGGTGAAGGTCCCAGCTCCAAGGAACAGAAAAAAAATTCTCAACAAACTCTTAGAAGAAAATATTCCCAACCTAAAGAAAGAGATGTCTATAAACATACATAAAGCTTATAGAACACAAATAGACTAGACCAAAAAAGAAAATTCTCCTGCCATATAATAATCAAAACACGAAATCTACAGAACAAACACAGAACATTAAAAGCAGCAAGGGAGAAAGGCCAGGTAACATACAAAGGCAGACCTATCAGAATTATACCTGACTTCTCAAAAGAGACTCTAAAAGCTAGAAGGGTCTGGACAGATATCTTGCAACCTCTTAAAAAAACCACAGGGGTCAGCCAAAATTATTACACCCGACAAAACTCTCAATCACTAAAGATGGAGGAAATAAGATATTTCAAGACAAAACCAAATACAGACAATATCTATCCATAAACACAACCCTACCAAAAATTCAAGAAGGAAAATACATCCAAGAAAACACAGGAAATAAATAATTCCATATCAGCAAAAACAAGGAAAGGAGAGAGAGAGAGAGAGACAAAGAGAGAGAGAGACAGAGACAGAGACAGACAGACAGACAGACAGACAGACAGACAGAGACAGAGAGAGAGACAGAGAGACTAACATCAAAATACCAGGAAATAACAATCACTAGTATTAATATCTCTCAACATCAATGGACTCAATTCCCCAATAAAAAGAATCAGGCTAACAGAATGGATGCAAAAACAGTATCATTCTGCTACATGA
>NW_022196912.1:127245082-127246689 GCF_008632895.1 Mastomys coucha | reverse complement strand
CACCTTAGCAACGAAGATAGACATTACCTCAGAGTAAAGGGCTGAAAAAAGTTTTCCAAGCAAATGGGCCCAAGAAGCAAGCTGGAGTAGTCATTCTAATATCTAGTAAAATAGACTTTCAACCAAAATTAATCAAAAGAGATAGGGAAGGATGCTTCACACTCATTAAAGGAAAAATCTACCAAGATGATATCTCAACCCTGAACATATATACCCCAAACACAAGGGCACCCACATTTTTAAAAGAAACATTGCTAAAGCTTAAATCATACATCAAACCCCATATATTTATAAGGGAGACTTCAACACCCCACTCTCACCAATTGACAGGTCATCCAAAAAAACTACAGAGAAATAATGAAACTAATTAATATTATGAATCAAATGAGCATAACAGACATCAATATAATACTTCACCCAAACACAAAAGAATATACCTTTTTCTCATTACCTCAGGCATCCTTCTCCAAAATAGACCTTATAGTTGGTCACAAAGCAAGCTTCAACAGATACAAGAATGTTGAGATAACACCTTGTATCTTATCAGATCTCCATAGATTAAAGCTTGACTTCAACAGCAATAGAAACACCCAAAAGCCTACACACTCATGGAAATTGAACAACTCTCTGTTTAATGATCTCTGTGTTGGAGAATTAAGAAAGAATTTAAGGACTTTCTAGAATTTAATGAAAATGAAGTCACAACATACCCAAATTTATGGAACAGAATGAAAGCAATGCTAAGAGGAAATTTCATAGCACTAAGTGCCTCCATAAAGAAATAAGAAAGTTCTCATACAGCAATTTAAAAGTACACCAGAAAGCTCTAGGGAAAAAAAGAAGCAAGCAAAGCAAAGATGAGTGGAAGGCAGGAAATAATCAAAATCAGGGCTGAAATCAATCTGTTATAAAGAAAACAATACAAAAAATCAATGAAACATAGAGCTGGTTCTTTGAGAAAATCAACAAGATAGACAAGCCTCTTAGCCAAACTAACCAGGAGACAGAGAGACAGTATCCAAATAAACAAAATCAAGAATAAAAAGGAGGCCGGGCAGTGGTGGTGCATGCCTTTAATCCCAGCACTTGGGAGGCAGAGACAGGTGGATTTCTGAGTTCAAGGTCAAGCTGGTCTACAGAGTGAGTTCCAGGACAGCCAGGGCTACACAGAAAAACCCTGTCTTGAAAAAAAAAAGAATAAAAAGGAAAACATAACACAGAGTAGTTCTTACTTTATAAGTCTATACTCCATAAAACTGGAAAATCCTAACAAAATGAATGATTTTCTAGACAGATACCATTTATCAAAGTTGAATCAGATCAGGTAAACTATTTAAACAGCCCTATAACCTCTAAAGAAATAGATGCAGCAATGTAAATCTCCCCTACCCACCTCCTAAAGAAGCCCAGGAACAGATGGTTTTAGTAAAAAATTCTACTAGACTTTCAAAGAACAGTTAATTCCAATACTCCTCAAACTATCTACAAGCTAGAAACAGAAGAAACACTGCCAAACTCATTCTATGAGGCCACAGTCACATTGACACCTAAACCACACAAATGAGGCCACAGTCACACTGATACCTAAACCACACAAATGAGGCCAC
>NW_022196912.1:127240499-127245072 GCF_008632895.1 Mastomys coucha | reverse complement strand
CACTGATACCTAAACCACACAAATGAGGCCACAGTCACACTGATACCTAAACCACACAAATAAGGCCACAGTCACACTGATACCTAAACCACACAAAGACTCAACAAAAACAGAGAACTTCAGGCTAATTCCTCTTAAGAACATTGATGCAAAAAATACTCAATGAAATACTGTGAACCAAATCCAGAAACACATCAAAGACAGCATCCATTAAGATCAAGTAAGCATTATCCCATGGATGCAGGGATGGTTCAATATACAAAAATCTATCAACATAATCCACCATATGAACAAACTGGAAGAAAAAAATCACATGATTATCTCATTAGATGATGAAAAAGTCTTTGATAAAATCCCATACCTCTTCATGATAAAAGTTATTAGAGAAAAAAGGAATATAGGGCACATACCTAATCATAATTAAAGCAATATACAACAGTAAATACTCATCATCAAGCTAAATGGAGAGAAACTTAAAGCAATACCTTTAAACTCATGGACAAGATATGGCTGCCCATTCTCTCCCTATCTATTCAAAATAGTACTTGTAGTCACATTGACACCTAAACCACACAAATGAGCAGTGAGACAAATAAAGGAGATCAAGGGTTACACGTTGGAAAAGAAGTCAAAGTATCACTATTTGAAGATGACATGATAGTACATTTTTCATTTTTTTCCCTTTATTTTTATTAGTTATTTACATGTCATATGGTTTCTCCTTTCCCAGTTTCCCCTCCAAAAAACAAACAAACAAACAAAAACAACAAAAACAAACCCGTTGCCTCCCCCCTCCCCATGCTTGCCACCCTACCCTCTCCCACTTATTGGCCCTGGCGTTCCCCTACACTGGGGCACAGAATCTTCACAGGGCCTGGCATTCCCTTACACTGGGGCACAGAATCTTCACAGGGCCAGAATCTTCAAGGGCTTCTCCTCCCATTGATGATTGACTTTGCAATCCTCTACTATACACATACTGCCAGAACAATCAGTCCCACCATGTATAGTCCTTGGTTGGTGGTTGAGTCCCTGGGAGCTTTGAGGGTGCTACTTAGTTCATATTGTTGTTCGTCCTAAGGGGCTGCAAACCCTTCAGCTCCTTTGGTCCTTTCTCTAACTCCATCATTGGGGACCCTGTACTCAGTTCAATGGATGGCTGTGAGCCTCTACATCTGTATTAGTCAGGTACTGTCAGAGCCTCTCAGGAGATAGCCATATTAGGCTGGTGTGTCCTTTCTTCAGTCTCTGCTCTATAGTTAGTCTCTGCAACTCCTTCCATGGGTTTTTTGTTCCCACTTTTAAGAAAGAATTAAATGACCACATTTTGGTCTTCCTTCTTCTTGAGTTTCTTGTGGTTTGTGGGTTGTTCTTCCTGTAATCCGAACTTCTGGGCTAATATCCATTTATCAGAGAGTGCATACCATGTGTGTTCTTTTATGATTGGGTTACCTCACTCAGGATGATCTTCTCCAGGTCCATCCATTTCCCTAAGAATTTCATCAATTCATTGTTTTTAATAGCTGAGTAGTACTCCATTGTGTACCACAATTTCTATCCAATCCTCTATTGAGGGACATCTGGGTTGTTTCCAGTTTCTGGCTATTATAAATAAGGCTGCTATGAACATGGTAGAGCATGTGTCCTTATTACATGTTGGAGCATCTTCTGGGTATATGCCCAGGCGTGGTATAGCTGGGTCCTCTGGTAGAACTATGCCCAATTTCCAGAGGAACCACCAAACTGATTTCCAGAGTGGTTGTACCAGCTTGCAATTCCACCAGCAATGAAGGAGTGTTCCTCTTTCTCCACAACCTCTCCAGCACCTGCTGTCACCTGAGTTTTTTATCCTAGCCAATCTGACTGGTGTGAGGTGGAATCTCAGAGTTGTTTTGATTTGCATTTCCCTGATGACTAAGGATGTTGAACATTTCTTTAGGTGCTTCACAGCCAATCGGTATTCATCAGTTGAGAATTCTTTTTTTAGCTCTGTACCCCATTTTTTAATAAGGTTATTTGGTTCTACTGGAAAACTTCTACAGATGATAAACACCTGCAGCAAAGTGGCTAGATACAAAATTAACTCAAGGAAATCAGCAGTCCTCTTTTATAAAAATGATAAACTGGCCAAGAAAGAAATTTGAGAAACACCACCCTTTACAATAGCCATGACTAATATAAAATAAGTTTATGTAACTATATCCAAGCAATTGACAAGAAATGTATGATAATAACTTCAAGTCCCTGAAGAAAGAAATTTTAGGAGATATCAGAAGATGGAAAGATCTTCCATGCTCATGGATAGGCAGGATTAACATAGTGAAAATGACCATCTAACCAAAAGAAATTTGCATATTCAATGCAATTTCCATCAAAATTCCAAAACAATTTTTGTAGACCTTGAAAGAGCAATTCTCAACTTCATATGGAATGGCAAAAACCCAGGATAACTAAAACAATCCTGGACAATAAAAAAACTTCAGGAGAAATCACCATCCCCAACCCCAAGCTTTAATACAGAGCAATAGTGATTGACAAAAACTGCATGATTTTGGCACAGAAACAGACATATTGATCAATGAAATCAAATCAAAGACCAAGAAGTAAACCCACATACATATGGTCACTTCACTTTTGATAAAGAATCCAAAGCCATATAGTGGACAAAAGAAAACATCTCCAATAAATAGTGCTGGTCTAACTGAATTTCTACACATACAAGAATGAAAATATATCCATATTTATCACTTTATACAAAGCTCAAGTCCAAGTGAATCAAGGACCTCAACATAAAACCAGATACACTAAATGTCATAGAAAAGAAAGTGGGAAATACCCTTGAACACATTGGTACAGGAAACAATTTCCTGAACAGAACACCAATGGCTCAGGTTCTAAGATCAACAATTGATAAATGGGACCTCATGAAACTGCAAAGCTTCTGTAAGGCAAGTGACACTGTAATAGGAAAAATGGTAGCCTACAGATTGGGAAAGGATCTTCACAAACCCTACATCTGACAGAGGGCTATTATCCAAAATTTATAAAGAACTCAAGATGTTAAACACCAACAGCCCAAATAACCTAATTTTTTTTAAATGGGGCACAGAGCTAAATAGAGAATTCTAAAAGAACATTCATAGGCTGGATATAGGTCTCCCTGCACATATGTAGCAGAAGTGTAGTTTGGTCTTCATGTTCATCCTGAACAACTGAAACAGAGGCTATCCCAAAAGCTGTGGCTTGTGCGTGAGATATGTTCTTCTAGCTGGGTTGCTTTGTCTGGCCTCAGTGGGAGAAGATGCACCTAGTCTCACAGAGATTTGATGTACCATGGTAGGGGAATACCCAGGAAAGGCCCCACCCACTCAGAAGAGAAGTGGGAAATGGAAAAAATTGTGGGAGGGAGTTACTGGGAGAGAGCAATGAGTGGGATGTAAAGTGAATAAGTAAAATAATAACTTAAAAAACATGAAAAACGAAAATAAAAAAATAAAAGAACCACTTGAGGTACAGTAATTTCCAGCCTCAAATTGTGCTACAAAGCTAGAGTAATGAAAACAACAGAGGTGAGGAGGACACAACATCTGTTCTACTTCTAACAACAAAAATAACAGGAAGTAACAATTACTTTTTCTTAATATCTTAATATGAAAATTAATATTACCAACATATCCTAATCAATTGAAATCCAAAAATATGAGGAATTAGAAATTTGTTGGCTGTCATCCAGTGGTCACACTAATTTGGTAATTGGAGGAATATATCCAATATTGTACAATCAATATACACTTTCTGCCTGTTTGTAGGTGACAATCTCTTGCCAGGTTCCACATAATGGTATTGAAATCATGCTTCTCTTATCTCAGCCTCTCTATTAGTAGGATTGTTTATTTGATGTTTTTAAACTATACTATGGTTTTCAGAACAGCTTATATATTTCAAAAGTATTTATATACCCAAAAGAAACATAGATGATTAACTAGGGAGGTGGCTTGTAAAGAGAACAAAGAGTGAGAGTTAATTTGCTTGACATTTGTAACTCTTGTATCAAGTTTGAAGAAGAGGACTTTATAACTTACTCTTTCTCTGAGATGAATGCTTTTCAAAATCACCACAGCCAATGAACCAAATTTTTACCTTCACCTAATTAATGTCTGTGCCACCCTCCAAGCAGAACCATTGTTCATTGAAACAGTTGGTTAATGACTTTATAGATAGACCATCTTAATATACATACCATTTCTCTTTTTAAAAAAAAACTTTTATTGCATTATGATGAGAAAAGTTACATGATTTCAATTTATCTGAATTTGTTAACATTTAAAAACACATTTTAACTAAATAGAATTGAATCACATTCTTGTTCTCCTTTTGTACCACTACTCCTCTCATAGACCCCCCTTTGATACCTACAATATCTTTTTTGTCATATTCTTTAAAATTTATAAAATATCATAACAATAAAAATAAGTATTATAAAAGTTGATATAAAACAACAATCAATAACAGTCTTATGTAGATGCTCATCTACAGCAATAGTGAAAATACATTTTTCTCAATATAAATTTTA
>NW_022196912.1:127219810-127238504 GCF_008632895.1 Mastomys coucha | reverse complement strand
TAACTCTAGTGCTACCTGCCCTTGCTAAATCTGACTGGAGCCTGTCCTTCCTGTGATCCTTGTTGTGTAAGAACTCCTCAGTCAAACTGTTTCTGTGATCCTGTGATTCTGGGATCTTGGGATCCTGGGTTTGTTAGATCACCTGGGAGTGTGGCTTTCTCTGGGTGTTGTAGTACTGGCTGTGGAGTTTGCGTCCAAGGTCTGCTCTGGACCCCAGCCCAGACAGACTGGAAGGAACCCGAGTCACTGGGCTGGCAGAGTTCCTGTGTGCCTGGTCCTGCTGGTCCCAGTTACTCCCAGTGCTGGGACAGATGTTGCTTTCTGGTCACCTCTGATCCTGGGTGTGTCAGAGCGCCTGGGAGTGGAGCTTCCTCTGGGTGTTGTGGGACTGGCTGCAGAGCTTGAGCCCAAGGTCTACTCCCACATACCATTTCTTAAATCAATGTAACCTATTCTCTGTGGGCTGAGATTGAAGACAATTACTCAAGTCAAAAAAGCTTTGACTATAGCAAGAAATCTGTATCCAAAAATCGTGCCTACAATTCATTCCCTGGTGCAGCAGAACTGTCAACTCTCAGCTTAGCTACAATGGAGGTAAAATTCTTTGATGATGTGAGGGTCATTGAAGTACAGCCTTATTACAAAGAACTCCAGTGTCTAAAAATTGTTCTTATTTTTGGCTTGTACCACAATAAGAGCCAACATCTTAAGCTCTACTAAAAACAAAACAAACAAACAAAAAGACTTTATCTATTTATGTTTATTTTTAAAATACTAGTAGTGATATATTATTTTAAAGCATACAGTTAAGGCCTTTTCTCCCACCTCGCCATGTGGGAGAAAGGCTGCAGCACAAGGATCGAGTGATTAAAGAATGTCATGGGTTCCATTGGGGAAAGTCCTCCTGAGGAATGTCATCCGGCATACAGATGCTCACAGTAAGATTCAGGAGGAGTCCGACATGTGGAAATGTCATCCGGCATATAGATGCTCACAGTAAGATTCAGGAGGAGTCCGACATGTGGAAAATCAGAGAACTAGGGAAGCAGATGGAGGATGCTTACCAGGGGACCAGAAGGATCACAGTACCCAGCAGCTCAAGTCGGATGCGAAGTGACGGTTTGGATGAAGAAAGTCAGAGAGACTACTGGAGGTCAAAGAATGAATTATCTGGGGCCCTGGAAGATGATTTTCTTAAGGCTAAATCCTGGAACAAGAAGTTATATGATTATGAATCCAATATACCAGACAGATGGGGTCACAGTGGTTATAAAGAGCTGTATCCTGAAGAGTTTGAAACAGACAGTAGTGATCAGCAAGACATTACTAATGGAAAAAAAAACATCTCCCCAGGTAAATCTTCAGCCCATGAATCCCAAAAACATAAGAAGTCAAACAAGTCCCATAAGAAGAAACAGAAAAAACGGTCACACAAAAAATCAGATGAAAAACAAAAAGGAAGCTACGGACATAGCAGCAGATTCCTCAAGTGAGTTCTCAGAGGAAACTCGAGCTTCTAGTGCCAGGAAAAGGAAGCAACCACACAAGAGCAAGAAAAAATCCAGGAAAAAGTCTCCTAAAAAGTCTTTACCGTTAGGGGGAGAAAGTGACACTTCTCAGTCAGATGACGGTTCCGCAGCTAGCAGTTCTGAGGAGATCGAGGAAAGAGACACTAAGAAAACCAAACGGAAAAAGAAAGAGAAGAGCGTCCATGTTCCCATGCCTGGCCCTGAGGTAACGGAGAGGACAAGCAAGCCGGAGGTCTGCTGAGAGCCCAGAGGATGACTACGTGGGAGGGCAGCACTCTTAAAAAGCAGGGTTGCCAGTGACTCCTGCAGCACAGGAGTCTGAAGTCACAGCTGTCCTGCCACAGTCACCTTTCTTCCTGTTTTGGCTTGTTAATCGCCATCCCCTTTTGTTAATAGGGAATCTGGTATTTTGTTAAGGTTTCTTTAAAAAAAAAAAAAAAAAGATTTATTTATTTATTTTATGTGTATGAGTACACTGTAGCTGTACTAGATGGCCATGAGCCATCATGTGGCTGTTAGGAATTGAACTCAGGACTGCCCCGCTCGCTCCAGCCCGCTCGCTCCAGCCCGCAGTTGTGCCCTATAGGCAGCTAGTTTACTTAGTGAGGAAATAGTTAAAAGAACAAACTTTTCCCCTTCATGGTAATATCTACAGATGAGTGCTAAGGAACCGAGGGTTTTCAGCCTAATTTCCCTGCTGCTCAGGGTCTACAGCTACATTTAGCGTAACCCAAACATAACAGTAACTGGATAGTAAATGTTTTTCTAGTTCCATTGCTATATATTGCCTACATAGGCTTGTGTTTGAAATTTTTTAGTTGTCCTATCTATCAAATGGAAACAATTAGGAAGTAGTAGTGTTGCCAATGATGCTTTCAAAGAGATTCAGGGCATCAGCCATCTAAATATCTGTGTTTTTTTTTTCCTTTTTGCTGAGTTGGAGATTGAACCGGAAGGCCTTGCATACACTAGGCAAGTGCTCTACCATTGAGCCATACCCCCAGTCCTATTGTTTTCCTTGTTCATTTCTAATTCTATTAATGGGTTTTAGATTTTCCCTGAAACCAGTTGAATCAATTCCAAAATGAAACACACTTCTCGGGGACATACCCACTTCCCAGTCTAACTTTGTGTTTTGATTATCAAGAACATATTATTTCCCCCTGCTGTCTACTGTGATCCTGACATTAAAAGAAACCAAAATACCACTGGAAAGTGGCTAGTAGAACAGTTGGCTTTTCATTAAGAGGAAAGATAAAGTAACATCGTCAGATTTTTTGTTTTTGAGGTTGTCACTTTGGTACTGAGTGAAATGCACAAAAACTCAAGACTAGGTCATGGTTCTACACTAATTGAGTTCTAGGGCAGGTTAACTAACCTCCCTGGCCTTACTTTTTGCATGTGTAATACAAAGATACTTCATGGTTAGCATGACAGACACCAGCAATAGAATATGACAATGCTGACATCCCATGAAGTGGCATTTTATAGTTATAATTAAATTTGTGCTCTTTATGGAACATATTTCTAATAAAGTGCTTGTTCTTAAAGTATATGGTTGGCCAGATGTGCCCTATCCCTTGATTATGAACAGGTGCCGCCTTTTGGGATACTGAAGCACTAGACTTTAGTACTCAAGCGCCAGTCCCATGCTATATATGTTCTTTCCCTTGGCTTTAGTGGAGGGAGAATCTAGTTACCACCTCATAACCTTCTAGAAGCAAGTGATATCTTCGTCGGAAGTATTTTTGGGCGTGCATTTTAATGACGTTTTGTGCTACAAATGTGCTGATTCTAAGCACAGACTCAAGAAGATGGTCCTGCAAAGTAAGGTACTTCCAAGTTTGAGCTTTGACCTTACCTACCTCCTATACCCACAGATTTTTCCTCAAGGAAAGCACATTTTGTCTGATTTTAAACACCCCCACCACCACCAGGTTCCATTTTTTTCTTGGTCATATTTCTTTTTTATAAGCAATAAAATTGTTTCTGTTCTAAAAAAATAATAAAATAAAATAAAATTAATATGTTTGGAGTTGTTTCAAATTTATACTGAGACAAATGTATGTATTTTCAGTATTGCTGTAGACAAGCATCTACATAAGACTGTTCAATTGATTGTTGTTTTATATCAACAATTTTTATAATACTCATTTTTATTGTTATAATATTTTATAAATTTTAAAGAATATGACAAAATAAAAAAAAATGAAAGGTAAAATTGGGTGGTCAGGGAGGGGAGAGGATCAGGAAGGACTTGGGGAAGGGAAAAATGTGATAAGAATATATTAAAATTTTAAAACTCAACCCTCTCTGCCCCTTCCTTGCAAGTGGAGAGCCATCCTTCAGGAAGTACTTTAACCCAGAGAGTGCTTTAACCCAGGGACTCAGGCCATACCAGCTGGGAGGCACAGGCCTCACAAGTCTCAGAGCAGGGTGGCAGGGGACAGGATCATCTCAACCTGCAGTGGATCCACACCCTCTCTTCCCCTTCCCTGCAAGCTGAGAGCCAGCCTTCAGGGAGTGCTTTAACCCAGGGAATCTGGTGAGATCGCCATTTTCTCTCTGGTGACTTTCTAAGGTGGGACCAGACAGGAGGCACAGGCCTCACAAGTCTCAGGGCAGCCTGGTCAGGATCATTTCTGCCTCAGACCACACCTAGGAAGGACAACAGACCGACAGACCTCTCTGCACCTTTCCCAAAAGTGGAGATCCTGTCTCCAGGGTGTGCTCTGACCCCAGGACTCAGGACGGACAACTGACCCACAGCCATCTGCGCCTGGGATTTACCAGAGGAAAGATGATCTCCCAGAAGTTGTGACACCAGCTTACAGACCCACAGGAGGAACAAGCTCTAGTCAGAGACAGCAAGAACATCTAACACCAGAGATCAACACATGGCAAAAGGCAAAGGTAAGAATCCTACCAACAGAAACCAGGACTACTTGGCTTCATCAGAACCTAGTACTCCCACCACAGCAAGTCCTGGATATCCCAAAACACCAGAAAAGCAAGATTTGGATCTAAAATCATATCTCACAATGGTGCTAGAGGAATTTAAGAAGGACATGAATAACTCCCTTAAAGAAATACAGGAGGACACAGGTAAAGAGGTACAAGCCTTTAAAGAGGAAACACAAAAATCCCTTAAGGAATTACAGGAAAACACAAACAAACAGGCAAAGGAATTGAGCAAAACCATCAAGGACATAAAAATGGAACTAGAAAAAATTAAGAAATCACAAAGAGAGACGACTCTGGAGTTAGAAATGTTAGGAAAGAAGTCAGGAAACATAGACGCAAGCATCACCAACAGAATATAAGAGATAGAAAAGAGAATCTCAGGGTCAGAAGACACCTTAGAAAACATTGAAACAACAGTCAAAGAAAATGCAAAATGCGAAAAGATCCTAACCTAAAATATGCAGGAAATCCAGAACACAATGAGAAGACCAAACCTAAAGATAATAGGTATAGAAGAGAATGAAGACTCCCAATGTAATGGGCCAGTAAATATCTTCAACAAAATTATAGAAGAAAACTTTCCTAACCTAAAGAAAGAGATGCCCATGAACATACAAGAAGCCTATAGAACTCCAAATAGACTGGACCAGAAAAGAAATTCCTCCCACCACATAATAGTCAAAACACCAAATGCACAAAACAAAGCATACTAAAAGCAGTAAGGGAAAAAGGTCAAGTAACATATAAAGTCAGGCCTATCAGAATTACACCAGACTTCTCGCCAGAGACTATGAAAGCCAGAAGATCATGGGTTGATGTAATATAAACCCTAAGAGAACACAAATGCCAGGCTACTATACCCAGGAAAACTCTCAATTACCATAGATGGAGAAACCAAAGTATTCTATGAAAACACCAAATTCACATAATATATTTCCACAAATCCAGCCCTTCAAAGGGTAATAAATGGAAAACTCCAACACAAGGAGGGGAACTACACCTCTACAAAAGCAAAAATGTAATCTTCCAACAAAACTAAAAGAAGATAGCCACATGAACAGAATTCCAACTCTAACAACAAAAATAACAGGAAGCAACAATTACTTTTCCTTAATATCTATTAATATCAATGGACTAAATTCCCCAGTAAAAAGACATAGACTATCAGATTGGATATGTAAACAGGACCCAAAATTTTGTGGCATACAGGAAACCCACCTCAGTGACAAAGACAGACACTATCTCAGAATAGTGGCTGGAAAACAATTCTCCAAGCCAATGGTCCCAAGAAAAAAGCTGGAATAGCCATTCTAATATCAAATAAAATCGACTTTCACCCTAAAGTGATCAAAAAAGATAAGGAGGGACACTTCATATTCATCAAAGGTATGATCTACCAAGATGAATTCTCAATTCTGAACCTCTATGCTCCAAATCAAAGGGCATCTACATTCATAAAAGAAACTTGACTAAAGCTCAAAGCACACATTACACAGCACACAATAATAGTGGGAGATTTCAACACCACACTCTCTGCAATGGACAGATCATGGAAACAGAAACTAAACCAGGACACAGTGAGACTAACAGAAGTTATGAAACAGATGGATTTAACAGATATCTATAGAACTTTTTATCCTAAAACAAAAGGATATACCTTCTTCTCACCACCTCATGGCACCTTCTCCAAAATTGACCATATAATAGGTCTCAAATCAGGGCTCAACGGATACAATAAGATTGAAATAATTCCTTGTATCCTATCAGATCACCATGGACTAAGGCTGCTCCTCAATAACAACATAAACAATAGAATGCACACATACACGTGGAAGCTTAACAACACTCTACTCAATGATAAGTTGGTCAAGGAAGGAATAAAAAAAAAGAAATTAAAGACTTTCTACAGTTTAATGAAAATGAAGCAACAACATACCCAAACTTATGGGACACAATGAAAGCAGTCCTAAGAGGAAAACTCATAGTTCTGAGTGCCCCCAAAAAGAAACTGGAGAGCGCATAAACCAACAATTTGACAGCACACCTGAAAGCGCTAGAACAAAAAGAAGCAAATTCACCCAAAGGCAAGACTCAAGGCTGAAATCAACCAAATAGAAACAAAAAGAACTATACAAAGAATCAACCAAACCAGGAGCTGGTTCTTTGAGAAAGTCAACAAAATAGATAAACCCTTAGCCAGACTAACTAGAGGGCACAGAGATAGTTTCCTAATTAACAAGATCAGAATTGAAAAGGGAGACATAACAACAAACACTGAGGAAATCCAGAAAATCATGAGATCCTACTACAAAAGCCTATACTCAACAAAACTGGAAAACCTGGGTGAAATGGACAATTTTCTAGACCAATACCAGGTACCAAAGTTAAATCAAGATCAGATCAACAATATAAACAGTCCCAATCTGCTAATGAAATAGAAACAGTCATTAATAGTCTCCCAACCAAAAAAAGTCCAGAACCAGATGGATTTAGTGCAGAGTTTTATCAAACCTTCAAAGAAGAACTAATACCAATACTCCTCAAACTATTCCACAACATAGAAAGAGAAGTACTCTACCCAATTCATTTCGTGAAGCCACAATTACCCTTATACCTAAACCACACAAAGACCTAACGAGAAAAGAAAACTTCAGACCAATTTCCCTTATGAATATCGATGCAAAAATATTCAATAAAATTCTTGCAAACCGAGTCAAAGAACACATCAAAATGATCATCGACCATGATCAAGTAGGCTTCAGCCCAGGGATGCAAGGATGGTTCAATATACGGGAATCTATCCACGTAATTCACTATATAAACAAATGCAAAGAAAAAAACCATATGATCATCTCACTAGATGCTGAGAAAGCATTTGACAAAATCCAACCTCCTTTCATGATAAAAGTCTTGGAAAGATCAGGAATTCAAGGCCCATACTTAAATATAGTAAAAGCAATATACAGAAAAAGCAGTAACCAACATCAAACTAAATGCAGAGAAACTTGAAACAATCCCACTAAAATCAGGGACTAGACAAGGCTGCCCACTCTCTCCCTATCTATTCAATATTGTTCTTGAAGTTCTAGCCAGAGTAATTAGACAACAAAAGGAGATCAAGGGGATATTAATTGGAAAGGAAGAAGTCAAATTATCATTATTTGCTGATGATATGATACTACACTTAAGTGACCCCAAAAATTCCACCAGAGAGCTCCTAAACCTGATAAACAACTTCAGCAAAGTAGCTGGATATAAAATTAACTCAAGCAAAGCAGAGGCCTTCCTATACACAAAGGATAGACAGGCAGTGAAAGAAATTAGGGAAACAACACCCTTCACAATAGTTACAAATAATATAAAATACCTTGGTCTAACTCTAACTAAGCAAGTAAAAGATCTGTTTGACAAGAACTTTAAGTTTCTGAAGAAGGAGATTGAAGAAGATCTCAGAAGATGGAAAGATCTCCCATGCTCGTGGATTGGCAGGATTAATATAGTAAAAATGGCCATCTTACCGAAGGCAATCTACAGATTCGATGCAATCTCAAAATTCCAACTCAATTCTTCACAGACTTAGAAAGAGCAATCTGCAAATTCATCTGAAATAACAAAAAACCCAGGATAGTCAAAACTATTCTCAACAATAAAGGAACCTCTGCTGGAATCACAATCCCGGACCTTAAGCTGTACTACAGAGCAATTGTGATAAAAAAACTGCATGGTATTGGTACAGTGACAGGCAGGAAGATCAATGGCACTGAATTGAAGACCCAGAAATAAACCAACGCACCTATGGTCACTTAATCTTTGACAAAGGAGCTAAAACCATACAGTAGAAAAAAGACAGCATTTTCAACAAATGGTGCTGGCTCAACTGGCGGTTAGCATGTAGATAAATGCAAATCGATCCCTTCCTATCTCCTTGTACAAAGCTCAAGTCCAAGTGGATCAGGGACCTCCACATCAAACCAGATACATTGAAACTAATAGAAAAGAAAGTGGGGAAGAGCCTGGAGCACATAGGCACAGGGGGAAATTTCCTGAAGAGGACGCCAATAGTTTCTGCTCTAAGATCAAGAATTGACAAATGGGACCTCATAAAGTTGCAAAGCTTCTGTAAGGCAAAAGACACTGTCAATGGGACAAAACGGCAACCAACGAATTGGGAAAAGACCTTTACTAATCCTATATCTGATAGAGGGCTAATATCCAATGTATACAAAGAACTCAAGAAGTTAGACTCCAGAGAACCAAATAACCCTATTAAAAAATGAGGTACAAAAAAAAAAGAGAGAGAGAAAAAAAAATGAGGTACAGAGCTAAACAAAGAATTCTCAGCTGAGGAATACCAAATGGTTGTGAAGCACCTAAAGAAATGTTCAACATTCTTAGTCATCAGGGAAATGCAAATCAAAACAACCCTGAGATTTCACCTCACACCAGTCAGATTGGCTAGGATAAAAAACTCAGGTGACAGCAGGTGCTGGAGAGGTTGTGGAGAAAGAGGAACTCCTTCATTGCTGGTGGGATTGCAAGCTGGTACAACCACTCTGGAAATCAGTTTGGTGGTTCCTCTGGAAATTGGGCATAGTTCTACCAGAGGACCCAGCTATACCATGCCTGGGCATATACCCAGAAGATGCTCCAACATGTAATAAGGACACATGCTCCACCATGTTCATAGCAGCCTTATTTATAATAGCCAGAAACTGGAAACAACCCAGATGTCCCTCAATAGAGGAGTGGATACAGAAATTGTGGTACATCTACACAATGGAGTACTACTCAGCTATTAAAAACAATGAATTGATGAAATTCTTAGGGAAATGGATGGATCTAGAGAATATCATCCTGAGTGAAGGTACCCAGTCACAAAAGAACACACATGGTATGCACTCTCTGATAAGTGGTTAATAGCCCAGAAGTTCGGGATACAGGAAGAACAACCCACAAACAACAAGAAACTCAAGAAGAAGGAAGACCAAAATGTGGACATTTCATTCCTGCTTAAAAGGGAGAACAAAATACTCACGAAAGAAGTTGCAGAGACTAACTATGGAGCAGATACTGAAGGAAGGGCACTCCAGCCCGATATAGCCGTCTCCTGAGAGGATCTGACAGTACCTGACTAATACAGAAGTAGAGGCTCACAGCCATCCATTGAACTGAGTACAGGGTCCCCAATGAAGGAGTTAGAGAAAGGACCCAAGGAGCTGAAGGGTTTGCAGCCCCTTAGGACAAACAACAATATGAACTAACTTGTACCCTCAGAGATCCCAGGGACTCAACCACTAACCAAGGAGTACACATGGTGGGACTGATTGCTCTGGCAGCATGTGTATAGTAGAGGATTACAAAGTCAGTCATAATTGGGAGGAGAGGCCCTTGGCCCTATGAAGGTTCTGTGCCCCAGTGTAGGGGAATGCCAGGGCGAATAAATGGGAGAGGGTGGGGTGGCAAGCAGGGGTTTGTTCTTGGTTTTTTTTTTTTTGAGGGGAAACTGGGAAAGGAGAAATCATATGATGGGTAAATAAAGAAAATATCTAATAAAAAATATAAATAAATAAATAAATTTAAGTATAACACACACACACACAAACTATCAACTAGGGGCCACACTGCTTTTGTGAAGGAGATGTGTCTGGCTCCCAGAAGCCCTGTCACAGCTCAGTCACCTGTTATCCAGGTTTCTGACCTCCACAAGCACTTGCACTCAAATGGAAATGCACAAACTCAATCATATACACAGAATTTAAAATAAAATAAGTTTTTTAAAAAAACTTTTAAAGAAGAAAAGTATAATAAAAAAAAAACTTTAAAAAACAGAAAAAAGAAAACAAACATAGGATTGGCCTCAAGAATAGACACATTGATCAATGGGATCAAACTGAAGACCCAGACATAAATCCACATACTTATGGACACCTGGTTTTTGATAAATAGGCAGAAATACACACTGGAAAAAAGACAGCATCTTCAACAAATGGTGTTAGTCAAACTGGATAGCTGCATGTAAAAGGATCCAAATAGAACCATATTTATCTCCCCATACAAAATTCAACTGTAAATGGATCCAGGTCCTCAACATAAAACAAGACACACTGAATCTGATAGAAGAGAAAGTGAGGAACAGCATTGAATTCGTTGGTACAGGAAGAGACTTTCTGATCAAAACACCATTAGCACAAGCACTCAGATACATAATTAATAAATAGGACCTACTGTATGGCCAAGGGCACCATCATTCAGACAAAGCAAAAGCTTGCAGAATAGGAAAAGGGTTTTACCAACTATGCATCTGATAGAGGACTGATATCCAAAATATATAAAGAACTGAAAAAATGGACATCAAGAAAAAATGTAATCCAATTTAAAATAGTTATTTAAACAATATTCTCAAAAGAAGGAACTCAAAGGCTGAAAAACATTTAAAGAAATATTCAACATCTTTAGTAATCAAGAAAGTACAAATCAAAAGTACTCTGAGGTTTCATTTTTATACTTGTCAGAATATCTAATATCAAAAAATTAAAACCCAAACCAAATGACAGCTCATACTAGTAAGGCTGTGGAGTAAGAGGAATACTCAATCATTGCTTGTGGCAATGCAAGCGTGTATACAGCAACTACAGAAATCAGTATGGCAGTTCCTCAGAACAGTGAGAATCAAGCTACCTCAAAACCCAACTATACTACTCATGGGTGTATACGCAGAACAGATGCTGCCGCTTGAGAGTGGATTATAGCCTGATAACTTGTAATAGAGAATAGAGTCTGGGGAAAGTGGCCTCCACTGCACTGGTACAAGGTGACAGCCTTTCTAAGGCAAATCAGGGGACTAGGGAAAGAAAGATGGAGCTCAATAGTGTCAGGGTGGTGCATTCCCAAGGTGGAGTTTTGCAGCTGGAACATCCTAAGACACAGGTTCAACTGTTAGAAACTGTTTGGGTCTATGTAGGTCCTGGCAGAGGATTGTGATGGAGACTCAGGGGCTGGACTGGTCAGAAGACCTGTGCAGCTGCAGCTGCAGTGTAGACCTGGCTAGCAATGCAGCTGCAGCTTCTGCTGTTGTGAGAGAAGCATTCTACCTGGGACTGGGAAGCATCTCACTCCTGTGAGTGACATGTCTGCTTTGGGAGCCACACAATGACAGACAATAAAGTATGCCATGTGACTCATAACCAGCACCTACTGCACAGTGGGCTGCAGGGAGTCAGCTGGGCTAATGCCAGATGTTGGGACATAGTTACAGCTACAGAGCAGTAAGGATCTGGGGTACAAGGGAATGTCCCTGTCCTGGACCTTTGAGAGCTAACCAGGCCTCTATAAATCTCAGGACCAGGATATGGCCAAACCAGCCTCACTCTACAGTAAGCAAGACAGGTGATTAAGCCCTTTGAGTTCATATCAGTTAAGTTTAGACACTGGCAAGGCAGGCAACTTCCCTGAGGCCCTACAGTAAAAGCTTCTCAGAAGAATCTTGGGTACTCATCTCTGACACCCTGAAAAAGTCTAATCTTGATGTGGTTTCAGCCATAAGGGACACATTGGCTTCCAGCAGAATGATAGTTTATTTGTTTTCAGGGTAAACTCTTGTGTATCCCAGGCTGGCCTCTGATTTTTTTATATAGCCAAGGATCACTTTGAATTTCTGACCCATCTTCTTTCACATATGCAGTACCAGAATCACAGGCTTGCATTCACCACACCTGGTTTATATGATGGCAGTGATCAAACCTAGAGCTTTCTACTGCTAGGCATATGCTGTGCCAACAAGACACACCACGGGACTAACACTTCAACGACATCTCGTGAGATAGCAAACAGAGAAGACTGGTTGGACATGGATTTAAGGCAACAGAAAGTCTTTATTAGCCAACCGGTGACTACACTGGGTGTTCAGGATCCCAGTGTAGCCCTGAGCTTTCCTCAGGGTGAGATTTTAAGTACAAAACTTATGTTCTGGGTTGACATACTTCAGTTAACAAGAACACTTAGCCAGAAGCAGAACCACAGGAGCCAAACAGCAAGGTTAGTGTATTTACAAACTCTCCTAGAACTGTATGGATTTTAGTGGATTAGGTCTTTCTTTTAGTTTTGGCAAGTGGTACTGTTATCTTATTAGAGTGTTACTGCTGTGAACAGAAACTATGACTTAGGCAACTCTTACAAGGACAACATTTAATTGGGGCTGGCTTACAGGTTCAGAGGTTGAGTCTGTTATCAGCAAGGTGGGAGCATGGCAGCACCCAGGCGGGCGTGGTGCAGGAGGAGCTGAGAGTTCTACATCTTCATCTGAAGGCTGCTAGTGGAATACTGACTTCCAGGCAGCTAGGATGAGGGGCTTAAAGCCCATGCCCACAATAAGGCCACGCCTCCTAATAGTGCCACTCCCTGGGCCAAGCGTATACAAACCACTGCATTCCATTCACTGGCCCTCAGAGGTTTGTTCAAACACATGAGTCTATGGGGGCCATACCTAGTCATAGCATAATAAAAAATTACTTCCAACTTCCAAAGTTCTCATAATCTATAGGAGTCTGAACAATGTTAAAAGTCCAAAGTTCAAAGTCTCTTCCAAGATTCATCCAATCACATAACTGTAATCCCCAAAGCAAGACAGGGAAGCAGCTGGGCAAACTCCAAACTCTGCATCTCCATCAGATCTCCAACTCCTTTTTCATCTTTGTTGACTGCCACAAACTTCTTTCTCTTGGGTGGGTTCTACTCCCTGCTAGCAGCTTTACTCAGCAGATATCTCATGACTCTGGCATCTATGGGTCTCCAAGTCAACTTCAATTTCACAGATTCTTGTTCCAGTGTCTGAGATCCACACATGAGCTTCTGGGCTCCTCCAAAGGGCTTGGCTCACTTCTCCCGCTCTGCCCTCTGTAGCACTCTAAGCTCTGGTTGACTCCACTCCACTGCTGCTGCTGTGCTTGGTGGTCATCCCATAGTACTGGCATTTCCAATATGCTGTGGTCTTTTCCTGCAACTAGGCTTCACCAATAGCCTCTAATAGGCTCTCTTAATGGTGCCAAACGTCAACTTCTTTGCATGGCCCCTTCAGTCTTGGCCTGTCAACTGCAACTGAGACTGTACCTTTACCAGTGGCCTTCCCTGGCCTTTCACAGTGCCAAGCCTCCGCTGTTCTCCATGGCCCCATCAAAACTTCAAAACCAGTACCACCTGGGTGACTCTTACAGCTGACCAGGTCCAGCTGTAGCATGAGGTACAACCTTGGCTGTCTCTGGAACACAGCTTCTTTGTGCTCTCAGAAAACACTTCTCAGATTTCACCTCAGTGATGCTGGTCCCTTCTTAATCACCACTAATTTTTTTAGCTCTAGCTAACCAGCATCAGCATTATTCCAGTGGTACCTCTATTCTTGACTCTAAAGCCAGAGCCACATGACTGAAGCTGCTGAGTTCTGGAGCTTTGCTGCTTGCTGGGGCTGGAACATGACCCCCTTACACTATTACCAGTTTTATGTTTTCCAACACCTTCACTGCCTAAGCTTGGCTGTCCTAGAACTTGCTCTATAGATTGACCTTGAACTCAGAGACCTTCACGGCTCTGTCTGCTGAATGCTGGGATTAAAGGTGTGTACCACCATGTGTGGACTTAAGCTTTTCTTCATCTAGAACTTGCTCTGTCCCAGTCTGACCTTAAACTCAGAGAGCTGCTTGGGTTTGCCTCCTGGGATTAAACGTGTGCCACCATACCTGAGCCTAAGCTTTTTGAAGCCACTGTTCCTCAAGATCCAGGTCAAAAGTTTATGTCTTCCAGTCTCAAAATCTGGATCAAAATTTGGATACAGGGGACAAAAATGTGCCCTTCATTTCTAGATTGTATGTAATTGCAGATTGAAAGTCCAAATTATTCCTTATTCAGCTGCAAATACAAACAGTAAGCTTAGCTGGGTGGGATCTTGCCCTGAGATCACCACTCCCTTAATCTTTTTATCTCCTTGAACATGGGATTCAGCTACATTTCACTTCCTGGTGTTCCTTTATTACTTGAATCATATATTCTATATTTTTACTTTCTTAGCTTGCTACACTTGTTCAAAACACTCTTTATGAGACTTAACAAGAGAACAATGTCTCTGTTGGGCTTTTTTGAGACTTCCTTTGTTAATTTCTTTACCTTAGCCTCAGGTAGACTCTTCAGACAAGGGCAAAAAGCAATCACATTCTTCACCAAAATATCACAAGAACAGTCTCTCAGTTACAAACTAACATTCTTCTCCTTGAACCAGGCCCCATACAGTTCAAATAACCCTTGGCACCAATGCCTTCCATAGGATGGTCCATTAAGCCCCACTTAAAACATTCCACTGCTTTTCAAATCCAAAGTCCCAAAATCCACATTCTTCCAAACAAAAACATGGTCATGCCCATCGCAGCAATGTCCCACTCCTGCTACCAACTTCTGTCTTAGGGTTTCCATTGCTGTGAAGAGACACCATGACCAAGGCAACTCTTAGAAAGGACACCATTTAAATGGAGCTAGCTTACAGGTTCAGAGGTTTACTCCATTATCATCAAGGCATGAAGCATGGCAGCATCCAGGAAGGCATGTCACTGGAGAAACTGAGAGTTCTACATCTTGTTCCAAAGGCAAGTTGTAGAAGACTCTGTCTTCCAGACTAGGAGAAGGGTTGCAAAGCCCACCATCACAGTGACGTAATTCTTCCAACAAGACCACACCTCTCAATAGTGCCGCTCCCTGGGTCAAGCATATTCAAACCACCACAGAGCCCATTCAGCTTCCCCAGGAGCACTCCCTACTTCATCTTCATATCCTAGTACACAACTACAGGAAGCCACACCCAGAACCCCAGAAGTTCTCTGCTCTACCAGAGGCCACACCGGTACTTAGAATCCCAGAATGCCATGCCAGCTTCCAGAATCCCACAATTCCAGACACAGCACTGACACCCAAAACCCCAGAGGTCACACCCAGCAGAGACACTCTACTGAACCTGAGGAACTCACCAGTCACCATAACCACAGGCAGCTCATGCCAGAAGAATAGAAAAGAAACAGAACTCAAGGTGGGGGAGGGGGAGAAACAGATATAAAACAAAGATAAACTCAGAAATTGGTATCTAAACCTACGATCGAGAACACATCAAAAAGATCATCTTCCATGAACTAGTAGACTTCATCACAGACATACAGGGATGGTTCAACATATGTAAGTCTATCAATGTAATCCACCATATAAACAAATGAAAAAAAAAAGACTACATGATCAGCTCATTAGATACTGAAAAAATCTTTAACAAAACTCTGTGTGATAAAGGTCTTGGACAGATCAGGGATACAATGGACATACCTAACCATAATAGAAAGCAATTTACAGCAAAGATATAGCCAATCACAAATTACATGGAGAGAAAATTAAAGCTATTCTACTATATCCAGGGAAAATAAATGGTTGTCCACTATCTCCATATCTAATCAATATAATACTTGAAGTTCTAGCTAGAGCAATCAGACAACTAAAGGAGATCAAGATGTTACAAACTGGAAAGTCAAAATGTTCCTATTTGCAGAAGATATGATAATACATATAAGAAGCATAAGGAACCCAAAAATTCTACCAACTCTTACAGCTGCTAAAACTTCAATGAAGTAGCTGGATACGAGAGTAACTCAAAGAAAGTCAGCAGCCCTCTTGTATACAAATGATAACTGGGGTGACAAACAACTCATGGAAACTGTGCCCTTTACACTAGAGACAAATAAATATAAAATATCTTGGAATGATTCTAAACTGGAACCTATGAGGGTTACTGCTGCAGGAAATATTAAAAAGAACAGCAATATTCCACGCTACACCCCAAGCACCAGCAGGCCACATGGCTCCAGTGGGGTATTCTCATCTCAGCAGATTCTCTGGCCTAGAGCTCCAAAGAGATCTCCACCCAACTCCCTAAGTTCCCTTGGTGGGTCATTGCCACACCAGCCCCATGCAATGACTGCCCACCTCGCAGTTAGCTGCCACAATTCCCAGTAACCCAGTAAAATAAAAACTCTAGAAGCTTATAATTAATCAGATTTATATATCAATAAATTCTCAATACACAATAATTTCAGAGCCAATTGATAATGATACAAGCTGCCCACCTAGATTAGACAAGTTTTCTCAATTATTCTACCTCTATATTATATTATAGCTACCCGTGGCTATTCAAAGTCCTGTTAGTCCTCCATCTTCTTCCTTCCATCTGTGTTACTCCCTGTCCCTGCAACTCTTAGCTCTGCCTCCCTTTTCCATGTCCAATCACAGGCTTCTTGTTGTAATAATAATTAATTTAATTGGACAGGGAAAATCCTGCTACATATTGCCCTTTCTGTTCAAATAAAAAAAACTTTTCTCTCAAATATAAATTGAGCACAACTGTTATCATTTTGTAATTTATAAGGTACAAAGTAGACCTAACACCCAGTCTATCAATTTTGTCAATAAAAATAGAACACTCTGTCATCTATCCTAACTTAAAAAACATAATTCTACACCTGACTTATGTCCTGGCTTAGATTGTATGCCACCTGAAAACCATCCTCTCAAATCTGTTCTCTCAATGTTAAATAGCCTGGGATGGCTATGAGACTATAGGTAGTCTTTCAACCCCATCAGAAATCTGAGAATAGCCAACATTATCTGAAGATATAGGAAGCCTAACACAGCTTCCAGAACTGAGACAAGTTGTAGAAACAGCAGCTGACTACCCATACAGCCCCAGTAAGTCAGGAAGCTGGAGCCTCAGTCGTCAGCCTTCTGGCCCAGGATCATCTGACAGACCTTGAAAAATAGGAATTGTTAAGGACTAGCCTATTCTGTCTCAGCAGAACTAAGCTGTCCTAACCTGTAAATTGTGTCCTTTCAAGAACAGTACAGGTCTGCAGGAGAGAATAGGGAATTTCTGCCAAGTGGCCACCTAGGCACAATGTACAACCTCACCTAGAGGTAAGATGCTCAGTTGCTTCTTTGAATCCATGAATGGGAAACTGTTAGAAGCAGATTTGTCTCAACAACAGATGAATAATAACATTAAGTGTCACATTTTGTGGATTTCTGACGTTTTTGAAAACCAACTATCTATGTAAAGTAATCTGGACCATTGTCCATTAATTGCCCTCAGCTATTTCTAATTAAAATAACTGAAAATACCCTAGCAATGAACTAGGAGCCATGAATTTCCTATTTGGCCCTTAACTCACAGGCTTAAACATCTCAGTTTAAGCCTGGTATTTATAGAATGCCAGTTTATAATGGCATTTATAGAATGGGTCCAAGCCTTGTACTTATAAAAGTTATGTATCAATAGAAGAAATTTATACCAATGAAACCTTAATTCTGTATCAAAATAAATTTTGTACCAAAATAAGAAATTATAACTACAACTTAGTAACAATTATAAAGATTTCTACCAAAGGAGATTATGGCTATACAATTAATTCTAGCTATTTCCTTCCTGTTCAAATTATGACCATTTCTAAATTCCCTAGAAAGGCAACCTTAGAATAACCACCTCCAGCCCCAAAGCCTAGGGAACTGGGACAATGACTCTTCATAACTTCTTCAAGCTGAATATGGGATTGGAGATATTTTTGAAAGGGGGAAAGGGAAGGATAGGGAAAATGGGGGAGTTGGTTGGCCTTAAGAAGGACATACCAATGATTGTATTAGTCTTTGATGTCTGTGTCCTGACTGGATCCAGCTGAAAGTCCAAACCATCAGGAGGTAAGCAGGTCAATTCAGCATGTCTGACAATGATACTCACCAAGGCTGTATATTCTGTAATATACAAATCTCAAAACAAAATTTTAGTGTCATCAAGATAACTTTTTTGTTTGATTCTCTGGAATCTAGTTCTCTGGGGGTCTCCCTTTGTCATACCTGATCCATATTACTCTGGAAGGTGTATAGACACTAATCCCCTTTTCTAAAAATGCAAAAGACAAAACCTTTCTCACAAATCAGCGTAGCCTTGAGCCACTAACCAGAAAAATCTTTATATTGGCCTCTCGCCCAAAGGAATAATATAACCACAAAACTCAAAATCACACCCATTTTTTTCCTTTTGTATATTATAATTTTTGTCATTAATCTTTCTTTTCCTTTTTTTCTTTTTTTATTACATATTTTCTTTATTTACATGTCATATGATTTCTCCTTTCCCA
>NW_022196912.1:127214225-127219596 GCF_008632895.1 Mastomys coucha | reverse complement strand
CCACCCTCTCCCACTTACTGGCCCTGGCATTCCCCTACACTGGGGCACAGAATCTTCACAGGGCCAAGAACCTCTCCTCCCATTGATGATAGACTTTGCAATCCTCTACTATACGCATGCTGCCAGAACAATCAGTCCCACCATGTGTACTCCTTGGTTGGTGGTTGAGTCCCTGGGAGATCTGAGGGTACTAGTTAGTTCATATTGTTGTTCGTCCTAAGGGGCTGCAAACCAAACCCTTCAGCTCCTTGGGTCCTTTCTCTAGCTCCTTCACTGGGGATCCTGTACTCAGTTCAATGGATGGCTGTGAGCCTCTACTTCTGTATTAGTCAGGTACTGCCAGAGCCTCTCAGGAGATAGCTATATTAGGCTGGCTTGTCCTTCCTTCAGTCCATAGTTAACTCCATAGTTAGTCTCTACAACTCCTTCCATGGGTATTTTGTTTCCCCTTTTAAGAAGGAATGAAATGTCCACATTTTGGTCTTCCTTCTTCTTGAGTTTCCTGTGGTTTGTGGGTTGTTCTTCCTGTATTCCAAACTTCTGAGCTAATAACCATTTATCAGAGAGTGCATACCATGTATGTTCTTTTGCAATTGGGTTACCTCGCTCAGGATGATCTTCTCCAGGTCCATCCATTTCCCTAAGAATTTCATCAATTCATTGTTTTTAATAGCTGAGTAGTACTCCATTGTGTAGATGTACCACAATTTCTGTATTCATTCCTCTGTTGAGGGACGTCTGGGTTGTTTCCAGTTTCTGGATATTATAAATAAGGCTGCTATGAACATGGTGGAGCATGTGTCCTTATTACATGTTGGAGCATCTTCTGGGTATATGCCCAGGAGTGGTATAACTGGGTCCTCCAGTAGAACTATGTCCAATTTCCAGAGGAACCGCCAAACTGATTTCCAGAGTGGTTGTACCAGCTTGCAATCCCACCAACAATGAAGGAGTGTTCCTCTTTCTCCACAACCTCTCCAGCCTCTGCTGTCACCTGAGTTTTTTATCCTAGCCAATCTGACTGGTGTGAGGTGGAATCTCAGAGTATTTTTTGATTTGCATTTCCCTTATGACTAAGGATGTTGAACATTTCTTTAGGTGCTTCACAGCCATTTGGTGTTCATCAATTGAGAATTCTTTGTTTAGCTCTGTACCCCACTTTTTAATAGGGTTATTTGGTTCTCTGGAGTCTAACTTCTTGAGTTCTTTGTATACATTGGATATTAGCTCTCTATCAGATATAGGATTGGTAAAGATCTTTTCCCAATTTGTTGGTTGCCGTTTTGTCCTATTGACAGTGTCTTTTGTCTTACAGAAGCTTTGCAACTTTATGAGGTCCCATTTGTCAATTCTTAATCTTAGAGTATAAGCTATTGGCGTCCTCTTCAGGAAATTTTCCCCTGTGCCTATTTAGAGCAAAATATCTTTATACCATCTATCTGTCTTGCCTGGAGCCATTGACATTATTTTTATTAATACCTGTTATAATATCTGTTGAGCTCTCTACCTGGAGCCACAGATACTTATTAATTAATACCTGTTCATAACAGTTAATTATCACTGTCCTCTTCACTTTGACTCAGTGACTAATTTTCCCTATTCTAGTTACAAACCTTGGGCAAAAATCCCCACTTGATTAGGACAAAATCTGTATATAAATCTTTCCTAAAAGCAAATAATTCCAATTTCATAAATTCACAGTTCAATCCACTTCTGCCCTAAGAAGTAGGCAACTTCCAACCTCCTTCTCCCAACTCAGAGCAGCCTGCAGTCCCCACAGCAGGGGACCTCAGAGCCTGCTTTCTTTGTTTCAATCTATGTGACTCATCTCAGTGCTACTAACTTAAAAAAAAAATAAAACTCTTAACTCCCAGACTAAATAACTTTAAATTTCTAGTGGATTCTTGCCCAACACAGTGGTTAGCCACCTGTTGCAGGAAATATTAAAAAAGAATTGCAATATTCCACACTATGCCAGGGACTGGCAGGCCACATGGCTCCAGCAGGGTGTTCTCATCTCAGTAGATTCTCTAGCCTGGAGTTCCTGAGATGTCTCCATCCAACTCCCTAAGTTTGCATGGGGCTGGTATGGTTGTTGCCATGCCAGCCCCATGCAAAGACCTCCCACCTTGCAGTTAGCTGTCACAATTCCCAGTAAAATAAAAACTCTAGAAGCTTATAATTAAATATCAATAAATTCTCAATATACAAGATGCCCACACAATAAATTCAGAGCCAATTGGTAATGATACAAGCTGCCCACCTAGATAAGACAAGTTATCCCAATTATTCTATCCCTATATTATATTATAACTACCTGTGACTATTTAAAGCCACACAGAATCTGAATTGTCCTGTTAGTCCTCCATCTTCTTCCTTCCATCTGTGTTGCTCCCTGTCTCTGCAGCTCTTAGCTCTGCCTCCCTTTTTCCTGTCCAATCACAGGCTTCTTGTTGTATTAATAGTTAAATTAATTGGACAGGGAAAATCCTCCTACAGGTTACCCTAGTGAGGACCCTTAGTAATGAAGGATACAGAACCTAAACCAGACATCTTCAGGAATTTATCAAATCTTCCAGTAGATGGGATTGGGACACCAACCCAGTCACATAACCCTCAACCCACATCTGTCCTGCCTGCAAGATGTGCTAGGAAATGGTAGCTCAAAGTTTATGAGTCCCAACCAATGACTTGTCTAACTTGAGGCTAAACAGGTTTCAGCAAAATGTTCTTTCGTGTGTCTGCTTCAACATCTTTCACCTGTCTGCTTCAGCAAAACATCCTTTCACCTGCCTCCCTCAGGAAAGCAGTATATGATATAACTGAGTTTCCAAAGAAACCAGAAAATTACACTTCAGCCACAGCTACTCCAACCAGGCCAGCCACTCCTCCAACTGCCACTCCCTAAGCATTCAAGTACGTGAGCCTATAAAGGACATTCTTTTTTAATGAATCACTTTATTCATTTACATTTAAATGATATCCTCCTTTCCAGTTACCCCTCCACCAACCCCCTCATTCCATTCCCCCTCTCCTCCTCTCCTTTGCCTCTAAGAAGGTGATCTTGCTCCCACTCACCTACTCCTGCCTCACTGACCTAGTGTCCCCACTATGCTGGGCATCAAGCCTGAACAGGACCAAGGGCCTCCCCTCCCATTGATGTCAGAGAAGGCCATCCTCTGCTACATATGCATCTGGAGCCATGGATCCCTCCGTGTATACTCTTTAGTTGGTAATATAGTCTCTGGGAGCTCTGGGTGGTCCAGTTAGTTGATATTGTTCTTCCTGTGGGGTAGAGGCCATTCTTATTCAAACCACCACTGTGAGCCAGGGACTACTTCTCCATTTAGTCCCTCTAGCCATGTGGGAACCTGAAAAATGATAAAAAGGAAAAAAGAGAAGTTTGAGTATATGACAATGTGAGGATAGTGTCCAGGACAGCAAAGCAACATCACAATGCATCAGGAAAATGGTGTGTAATAAGTGTGGACAACTTGGGGAAAAGAACAGAGACAAAGTCAGGACAAAATACACAACATGGGACAAGATTTGGGTGAAAGTTTAAATAAGAATGGCCCCAAAGACTAATGTATTTAAAGGATTCGTAGCCAGGGAGTGGTACTATTTGATAGGATTAAAAGAATTAGAGGGTGTGGACTTGTTAGAGGAAGTGTGTCACTGGAGGTGAGCTTTGAGGTTTCAAAAGCACAGTGGTTCTGGCCCCAATATCATGAGAGCAGGAGAGCCAGTCCTGATTCTCTCCTGCACAGCACAGTAGAGCCTTGTTAGAGAAGGCTCAAGTAAGTTGATCCCCGGGGCATGAGAGCAGGAGGACTGCCCTGCCACTTGCCAGCTTTGGTGACCTGGCCAGGGCAGTACTGGAGAGCTCATACTGGTGGCATGGGTGCAGGAAAACTGGTGAGCTGACCAATTCAGCTATCACCTAGGTCCATATCCATGGCTTTGGGTTGGCTTGCCCCAGCTCTATCTTGCTTATGAACTGAGTGCATAAAGGGGCTGATCCTACAGATCCCAAGCTGAGAAGTCACCTTGACACAGGCCAACAGCATATCCAAGACAAGTTGTAGTGAGACTGCTGTATTGATGGTGTAGTAGAAAGCAGAGGCCTGGAACCAGATTGATGACTCATTGCAAGTAATGATGTGTGGACAAAAGGGTATGCTGTAGAAATATACTGAACACACTAGAGCTTTTGTCATTATTTGTTTTGTTTTGTTTGTTTGTTTTTTAATGTTATTTTCTATTTAGGGGGATGTTAAAGGACAGAAGCAGATATGAGAGTATGTAGAGATGAGTAGAATTGGGGTGCATGATATGAAATTCACAAAGTATCAATAATTTTTTTAAAAAAGAACAGTTGTAGCACACACCTTTAATCTCAACATTCAGGAGGCAGAAACAGGCAGATCTGAGTTCAAGGCCAACCTGGTCTAGAAGGTGAGTTCCAAAGACACCCAGGGTTATACAGAGATACTCTGCCAGAAAAACAATAAAAACAAAATAAAACAAAATAGAGAGAGAGAGACAGAGACAGAGACAGACAGACAGATAGAGAGAGAAGGAAACAAAAATCTTGTCCTAGGTTTCTCTCCTAGCTTACAGATTAGAATTCAGTACACATGTACTGCTCCAGAGTCTGCCTGAATGCCGACATACTCCCTGCCATAATACTAACGGATTAAGCCTTTGAAACTGTATGAAAGAGCCAATTAAAAGCTTTCTTCCATAAGAGTTGCCTTGGTCATAGTGTCTCCTCAAAGCAATAGAACAGTAACTAAGACAGTTGGGAACTATAGAGATAATGGAGAAAATCTGGGTAAATTGTAGGCATAGCATAAAAAGGTACGAGAGCATAGAAAAAAGCATGGGAAGGTGATGGAGAAATCATTGGATCTAAAAGGTCATACTAGATAGGTATCTTAGGACACTGTAATTTTAATTTTTCAAAACCTATTTTTTTAACTTTTATTGCATTATGATGAGAAAAGTTACATGATTTCAATTTATCTGAATTTGCTAACATTTAAAAACATATTTTAAGTAAATAGAATTAAATCACATTCTTGTTTCCCTTTTGTACCCCAACTCCTCCCAGAGACCCCCTTCAATACCTACAATATCTTTTTTGTCATATTCCTTAAAATTTATAAAATATTATAACAATAAAAATGAGTATTATAAAAGTTGTTTGATATAAAACAACAATCAATTTAACAGTTTTATGTAGGTGCTTGTCTACAGCGATACTGAAAATACATACGTTTTTCTCAATATAAATTTTCAATAACTCCAAACATATTAACTGTATATTTCAAAATAATAAACCACTACTAGTATTTTCTTAAATGAA
>NW_022196912.1:127213458-127213824 GCF_008632895.1 Mastomys coucha | reverse complement strand
TATAAGCTGTTCTGAAAAACATAGTATAGTGTAAAGACATGAAATAAACAATATTACTAATAGAGAGGCTGAGATAGAAGAAGGAAGATTTCAAGACCCTTATGTTGTACACAGCAAGACACTGTCACAAACAAGCTGAAAGTATATATAGATTGCACAATATTGGACCTATTCCTCCAATTACCAAATTAGAGAGACCATTGGATGACAATCAACAAATTTCTAATTCCTCATATTTTTGGATTTCAATCAATTAGGATATGTTCATAATTTAATTTTCATATTAAGATATTAAGACAAGGTAATTGTCACTTCCTATTGTTTTTGTTGTAAGAGGTGGAATTAGATTTGTGTGGATTTGTTGAA
>NW_022196912.1:127208366-127212493 GCF_008632895.1 Mastomys coucha | reverse complement strand
TTCCTGTGATCCTGGTTGTGTCAGAACTCCTCAGAGTCAAGATGTCTCTGTGATCCTGTGATTCTGGGCTCCTGTGACCCTGGGCTTGTTAGAGCACCTGGGAGTGTAGCAGCTTCCTCCGGGTATTATGGGACTGGCTGCTGAGCCTGGGCCCAAGGTCTGCTCAGGACACCAGCCCAGACAGACCAGAAGGAACCCAAGCCACTAGGCTGGCAGAGTTCCTGTGTACCTGGTCCGGCTGGTCCCAGTTACTCCCAGTGTTGGTACAGATGTTGGGTCCTCCTCACCTCTGATCCTGAGAGTTTCAGAGCACCTGGGAGTGGAGCTTCCTCTAGGTGTTGTGGGACTGGCTGCAGAGCTTGTGCCCAAGGTCCGCTCAGGACACCACCCCAGAGAGACCACTCAAAACCTATTTTTAATGATGGGTCTTAAACACTTTAATCTCCCTTCTAGTCCACCACCCACTAAAGGTAATGGGAAAGAAAGGACACAAGGGAAGTGGACTTGTTCAGAAATGGTTCTTTGGAGCAACTTCTATTTGTGTTGTCTGGAAATCTCTGAAAATCTGCAGTTCAGTTCACAGGTTAGTAGTGGCAACTTGATCCACTCAAACACACTGTGAAGACAGCTTGGTGACAGTTTAAGAACATTGCAGGATAGTAGGGGAACACTGAGGTGATGGTATTGCCAACCTTGAAGAGTGTGACAGCAGCAATATAGTACTGTAACTGAGCAGGAAGAGGGTGATGAAGATGGTGATGATCATCCAGAGCTTATTCAGCTCCCCATCCTGGGCCTCAGCACAGGTCTCATTCAGTTCCAGCTCTGTACAGAGAATATCTTGTGTATCATGTGGATACATCACCTGTCAATAACAAAATGTGTGGCCTATAGGAAAGGGGATAACACTTGACATGTAAATAAAGAAAATATCTAGTAAAAAAAGAGAATGTAAAAATAAATTAAGCCAAACAGGCTACTGAGTCACATTAAACTGAACTTACTTCTTGCTTTACACAGATTGATACCGTTGTCAGTGGTGTTTGCTGAGACACACACACACACAGGCCAGGTGTTGTGGCAGGGCATATCCACTAAATGAAATAGTCAACGGACATGGCTCCAGAGTTCCAGGACAAGGCCATTGACCAGGCAACAAAGAGTCAATGTAGAGCCAGACAAGTTACCATACACAGGGCCAGGTATAAGACAGATGGTAGCAATGGATCATCAGGCTATGGCAGGCCTGTGGCACTCTGAACCCATCTCTACCCCTAGTCTACATCCAGAACGCTGCTGGACCAGACGTCCAGGGAGGCTCTCTACATCCCACTCTGATGCCTTCTCCTCCTGAGCTTCATGGTTACAGAGAAGATCTATGTCACTATTCAATGACCAACCACAGCCAGCTCAGCTCAGGGGCCTCCTACCACTTCCTTGGCTCTGCCTACCCTTGGTTTTTGCTCTTCCATAGGTGCCTTGTCTTACTGTGGCTTATTGGTCCCTTATGTGACTAGCACTTCTTGTTCTCAGATCCTCTGACCTCTCAACAGTCACACAGACCTGGTCCCAACTTTGCTCTAAAAGCTGTATCTTCTCAAGTTGACACTGAAACAGTCAGCACCCTCCATCCCTGGGTACGGAACCACATCCTGCCCTAAGATATTCCCTAGGAGTCTCCTCCTCAGCCTACCTTCTACCCTAGCCAGCCCAAGCTCCTAAATCTGTGTTGTGGGTCTCAGCCTTGGATCTCAGAACTGAGATCTTCTACTCACCAAGGTTCGCCCCAACATCCCATACTACAATTTTCCAGAAGAGCAATCCAGACTTGACTTCTCCTCCAGAGGAAGGGGCCAGCACTCTCCTTGTTCTCCGCATACCACTCTTTCTGATGAGGCCCTCATAACTTCCTGGCTCCCCACTTCTTTCTCTTACCCTTCACAACACATTCTTCCTTCTCTTCCCATGCATAATGTCACTGTCTCTGAGCCAAGAGAAACATCTTGCTCTTCCCAACAGTCCAAGTCCTTCGGGATGGGCAGACCTTCACTGTTGCAGAAGCCAGCCAGTCCCTTGGCCCTTCTGACTCTATCGCCTTCCCTTCAGTCCTGGGGTACTGCAGGCTTATCTCTCCCATGATCTGTACCTAAACTCCTCCAGCAAAGACCATAAATGAGCTCCTTTCTCTGCTGTGAGGGATCCAGTGCACTGTGCATGGCACTACTACAGCAGGTTTGATCCTCTTCTTCCATATCCTCAAAAGCCCCTGGGATCAGAACTGAAACACATGATTCCACAACTGTAAACTATCAGGTTACCATGGCAGGGTGCCTGTGAGGGACCTTCTGGACCAGGTCCCATCTTAATTTATCCAAGGCCATGTCCAGAGTCCCAGCAATGGTTCTGTCTGTAGACAAGATTTCCTTTGCTTGGAAAGTCAGCCAGAGCCGTGAGCCTTTCCTATAACCCATTCAGTTTAGGTTCCATACTCTGTCACAGCCTTCAGCCTCTGTGCCTCAGGTTAATCTGGGTTTTCTTGAGATAACACTGAAGAGAGACAGGAACAGAGAGGTCTAGCCTCCAAAGCTGGACTTAGATCAGACACAAACAAGAGGCCCAGTTCCTATGAAACCTCTTCAATGAGGTAGTCAGGAAAGAGTGGGCATAATCACTGAACCTCAGCCAGCCCAGGGACCCCTGAAGGCCCAGGTGCACAGAGAAATAGGAGGATAGCCAGGGTTCCTACCTTGTCCCCTGAGTCTCAAAGGTACGGCCTCACCCTCCCCCACACATCCACATGAAGTAATCTCACTCTGGTTTGGACTCCCCCTCACCCCAGACACAGAAACCCCCAGAATAAAGGGGAACCCTGTCAGGAAACGCCTTATGCCACCCACTGTCAATCCTGTTCTTAGTCAATCATAGGGTGGAAAGAGGGTGGCATTCACCTCTCTGAGACAAAGGCTGTGACTCTGGGAAAGACAAGAGAAGGGCAGGACCAAAACAGGAAGAGAGACAGCTGCTTTCATAGCTTCCACAGGTGAATGGGGTCAGCAGGGAAAGGAACTGCACAAGGAGAAGACCATACAGACTGCAGGCATCCGTGGCCCTTCCAGATCTTTGAGTCATCCTATCACAGGAGATTGGGAAGGAGTTGACGGACCAACCCAAGGAGAGGAAGCCTCTGTGTTGAACAGTAAAGGTGCCTGCCTGTAGCCTAGTGTCAACTAGACGGTTCTGGGAAGAGGGACGGGCCTGAGAGACAAGCACAGGCATCTAGAGCTATACACCCCACAGACAAGCCTGACCACAAGCAGATCATGGAATATATCAAGAAGCCTGAGGAATGAGTATGGCCTGGACTACAGGTTGACAAAACCAAGGCAGCTGAGCCATGTGGTAAGTGACCAAGGGAGTGGGGAGTGAGGGAGCACCCAGGAGCAGGCCTGGAAATGCTTTCAAGGCTGCAGGGAAAGAGAAAGTGGGAACTCTGGGGTTCCAGGATCAATCCCAGCATTGGGATTAGAGTAACTAAGGGAATAGAAGCAAAGCTGAATTGAAGGAGGGAAAGGAAAGGAGAGGGAAACCCAAGCTGCTCTGCTGGAACTCAGGTATGTGGGGGTTCCAGAGAGTCACGGGGACTCAAGAGCTCAGGACACAAGACTGGACACCTGCAAAAGAGCTAAGGCAGGTAAGAGTGTGGATAACAGATTCAGCAGCTCCAGGGGAGCCAGGACAGGAGGAAGGGTGGGGATCCAGGCACTGCAGCTCCAGGGGAGCCAGGACAGGTGGAAGGGTGTGAAGCCGGGGACTGCAGCTCCAGAGGAGCCAGGACAGGTGAAAGTATGGGGATCCAGGCACAGCAGCTCCAGGGAAGCTAGGTCAGGTGGAAGGGTAGGGATCCAGGCACAGCAGCTCCAGGGAAGCCAGGTCAGGTGAAAGTATGGGGATCCAGGCACTGCAGCTCCAGGAGAGCCAGGACAGGTGGAAGGGTAGGGATCCAGGCACAGCAGCTCCAGGGAAGCCAGGTCAGGTGAAAGTATGGGGATCCAGGCACAGCAGCTCCAGGGGAGCCAGGACAGGTGGATGTGTAGGGATCCAAGCAGAACAGCTCCAGAGGAGCCAGG
>NW_022196912.1:127192200-127204932 GCF_008632895.1 Mastomys coucha | reverse complement strand
GATCCAAGCAGAACAGCTCCAGGGGAGCCAGGACAGGTGGATGTGTAGGGATCCAAGCAGAACAGCTCTAGAGGAGCCAGGTCAGGTGGAAGGGTGGGAATCCAGGCACAGCAGCTACAGGGGAGCCAGGACAGGTGGAAGGGTGTGAATCCAGGCACAGCAGCTCCAGAGGTGCCAGGTCAGGTGGAAGGGTGGGGATCCAAGCAGAACAGCTCCAGGGGAGCCAGGTCAGGTGGAAGGGTGGGGATCCAAGCAGAACAGCTCCAGGGGAGCCAGGTCAGGTGGAAGGGTGTGAATCCAGGCACAGCAGCTCCAGAGGAGCCAGGACAGATGAAAGTGTGGGGATCCAAGCAGAACAGCTCCAGGGGAGCCAGGCCAGGTGGAAGGGTGGGGATCCAAGCAGAACAGCTCCAGGGGAGCCAGGTTAGGTGGAAGGGTGTGAATCCAGGAACAGCAGCTACAGGGGAGCCAGGTCAGGTGGAAGGGTGGGGATCCAGCACAGCAGCTCCAGGGGAGCCAGGTGGAAGTTTAGTTGTTAGGGAGGAACAGGCTCAGTAAGAATGAGGGCTTCCTGGCTGAGAACTACAGAGAAGCTGAGGCACATGGAAGGAAGGGACCCAGGCAAATTCACTACAGGGAAGCTGAGTCAGAGAAGAATGTGGAAATCAGGTCAAAAAAACACAGAAAGAGCAGGAGCTATTTGGCATGGGGGTAGGGGTACATGCTGCGTACTCATAGGGAAGCTGGAATAAGTGGTAGTGGGGGATTCTAAGCAGGCACAGGGAGACTGAGCCAGGTGAGAGTATAGGAGACACAGCTGAGCAAACACTAAAGAGCTGCAGTTCTTGGGTGTATATGGTACAAATCTGAGCAGCTCCAGCTTAGCTGGGGTAGGTGGAATGCTGGGGGATAACAGCTGTAAGATCACACAAGGAACAGGGTCTACTGGGTAGGTAGAGATCAAGGCTGAGTAGACACAGGGGAACTGAGGTAGTGAGAAAGGGAGGATTCTAAACTTAGCAGTCACAGGCAAGCTAAACCCCGTGGGAGTGTGGGTTAGCAGAACAAATATCGGGACTCTGCAACTTATGTGTATAAAGTACCAAGCTGAACAGCTACTGGAGAGCTAGGATAGCTATGAGGGGGAAGGGAGAGAACTGGTTAGGAAGACACTGGGGAGCAGGATAAAGTCTGAATGTGAGCATTCAGGCCGAATAGACACAGGGGAGCTGAGGGAGGTAGTACTAGAGAATTGTAGGCTTAGAAGTCCCAGGAGAACTGAGGCCTGAGAGAGTGTGGGCATCCTAGCTGGAAAAACACCAGGGGGCTGGGGCTGATGGGTATAAAAGGTACCAGGCTGAGCAGCTGCGGGAGAGCTAGGGCACTTGGGAGTGTTTTGTTCCAGGCTGAGCAGCTGCAGGGAATCTGGGGCTATTGGGCCAATGGGAGACAGGCTGAGCAGCTCTAGAGGATCAGGGGTAGGTAGAAATGTAAGGAGTCAGGCTGAGCTGCTACAAGAGAGCTGGAGCTATTAGCTATGTGGAGGTCCAGGCTGAGCAGCTACTGGGTAGGCAGGACAAATAGGGCTGGAGAACCAGGCTAAGCAGGTACAGGGGAGCAGGTGCTAGTCTGAATAGGAGTGGGGATCCAAGCTGAGTACACGAAGAAGAGAAAAAAGTAGGAAGTAATGGAGGATTCTAGACTTAACTGCAACAGGGAAACTGAGACCGGTGGCAGTGTGGGTGTCCTAGCTGAAAAAAATAGCATGGAGCTGGAGCTAATGGGTGTAAAAGGTACCATCTGAACAAGAGTAGAGTATCTGCGGTAGATGGGAATGTGGGGAGAATGCTGAGCTGCTACAAAGGCAGTGTGGCTAGGAAAGCTGAGCACATGCAGGGAAACTGAAGCAAGTGGGAGTGTAGGGATCCAGAAAGAACAACTGCAGGGCAGCTGAGGCAGGTAAGAGTATGGGGAACCAGACTGGACAGTTACAGGTTAGCCAGGGTAGGTGAGAATTCTGTTAGAGAAGGCTCAGCAGATGTGAAATAGGAACTAGGAAACCAAGTTGAGCACCTACAACAGAACTAAGGCAGGTAAGGGTATAGGGATGAGCTGTGCAGCTACTGGGGAGCAGAAGAGGTTCCAGCTGAATAGTTGAAGGGAACCGGGCAAGTGTCAGTGTGTATAGAGACACCATGCAGGGCCAGGTCACTGCCCTGAGCTTATTACCTGGCCTTAGAAATAACTGCTGGGACCAGAGCCATGGCATTGAGGAACAGGCTGAGGTGAAATGGTAGCTTGATAGGAAGCAAATGGCAGAGGGGAGGAGAAGTTATGCTTACTTCATGCTGTGGTGCCAGGAGAAAGAGCCAGGAGGGCTAGGCTAGAGCTGATTCAGCTCTCTGCTCTGATGGCAAGGTCAGGCCTGAGATGCTTTGGGCTCAAGATTCCAGGACAGTAAAACAAAGGAGGCCTGGCAGAGAAAGGACACTGCTGGTGTCAGTGTGTACAGAGAGCTGACTGAGACACCATGCTGAGCAAGGACACTGCTGGTGTCAGTGTGTACAGAGAGCTGACTGAGCAAGGACATGCTGAGCAAGGACACTGCTGGTGTCAGTGTGTACAGAGAGCTGACTGAGACACCATGCTGAGCAAGGACACTGCTGGTGTCAGTGTGTACAGAGAGCTGACTGGGACACTGCTGGCAATTGGATCAGGGGAAGAGAACAAGCTTCACAATCCAAGAGGTCTTGGGAGAGAGGGAGAAGACTACAGGGGACTGTCCATGGGAAAGAGTAGGGACCCTGTGGAGGAAGCAAGCCCATCAAGTACTACAGAGATCAGAGCTGAGGGGACAGCAGGAAGGGGAGTAGGCCTCCCCAAGTCTCAGGAGGGAAGAAAGAGGCAGAAGGGAACATTTAGCAGGTCTCATCTAGCAGGAGCCAACTAAGGTACTCTACTCAGGACAGAGAGGCTGAGCTAAAGAACCCTTGGACACTGGAAAATGCTGAGCTGATGCAGCCACCAAGAATAGCTGAGGGCTAAGATAAAAAAGGTCTGGGGGATGGGAGGGCCTCGGGAAGGGTCTTAGGCTCAACTGGAACAAGAACAGAAGGAAATCCTAGGGTTGACATTGCCAATGAAAATATACAGGCTGCAGCTCTTTAGTTAAGAGCTCTAGCTGTGATCCAGAGAGATTGTGGAAACAAAGGCAGGAAGATCACATCTGTCCTAACAATACAGGGAACACAGGCTCAATCTACACAAGGGAGTGTGACCATCAGGGGCTGAGCAGGAGATGTCAGAGCTCAGGTGCACCAGTGACTTGCATGGCCCTGGGGATGAAGGGAAGGATCCAAGGGACAGAAGAGATAAACCAGGGGAAGTGATGACCAGCTTCATGAAAAATGGTGGTGGTGACTACTAAAAAAGGAAAGGGACTTCTCTAGGTTTAGCAACACAAGTCCCACACATAGGCAGAATGCAGGGCACTGTGAAGACAACACTGAAAGAGAGGAGAAGCCAAGGCTGACTTCAGCGAGCTCTCACTAGTGAGACTACACTACAAGGAGGTGGCAAGCACTAAGCACATAGGACAGAGAGACCCATAATGAGTCCCTGGAAAATAGGGGTGCTAGTAGTGATCTTTAAGAGTTGGGGGAAAGAATCACGGAGAACCAAAGTAAAAAGCTGTGTCTTAGAGTAAATGTTTAAGAGCCTGGCTAACTTGATAGGGGGTAGGCATGGAGACAAATCCAAAAGGCTTGTGTATAAGCAAGAAATGGATCCTGAACCAAGATAGAGAGTGCTCAACATACTTAGTTCAAAACCAACTAAAAAAGACAACACCTGCGAAACAAAGATAAGGCCAGAGCTCTTGGACTATGAAGAGTTCAAGGAACCTAAAAAACAGGGGCCACCAGTGAACAGGCCAGGGCAGGTAGAAGCAGCCTAGGAGTTTGGCAAGAGCCAACATGGTTGGGCAAGCAAAGGCAGGAAGAGACTGTAGGCCGCAAGGATGTGCAGAATTCAGTTTGTGCTTCAGGGTTGTCCAGATTGTGTACAGCCATATGGCCCAGGTATAAGAGGTTTAACAGTGGGACACAGATACCCACATTGGACAGCTGGTGGGGTAAACAGAGATACCCATACTGGAAAGGGGGACAGGACTTTCCTAAAAGTGAACGAGGAACGGGACTGGGCTCAAAGGTCTCAGGTCTCATCTGGCCTGATGACCCTGACATTCACAGGCACAATTGTTGGATATTACCTACTCCATGTAGAGAGCTGGGGACTTGAGAAGGGTACAAAAGATCGTCCTAGAAGGTCTGGTCCAACCCTGTCTGACAGCATGATCACATATGCTTCTTCTTGTAGCCAAAACAACACCCCCATCTGTCTATCCACTGGCCCCTGGATCTGATGTCAAAACTAACTCCATGGTAACCCTGGGATGCCTGGTCAAAGGCTATTTCCCTGAGCCAGTGACCGTGACCTGGAACTCTGGAGCCCTGTCCAGCGGTGTGCACACCTTCCCAGCTGTCCTGCAGTCTGGACTCTACACCCTCAGCAGCTCAGTGACTGTACCCTCCAGCACCTGGCCCAGCCAGACCGTCACCTGCAACATAGACCACCCGGCCAGCAGCACCAAGGTGGACAAGAAAGTTGGTGAGAGGACATTCTTGGGGAGGAGGAGTTCACTAGAGATGAGGCTAAGACATTAGCCTGCCTAGACCAACCAGGCTGGACAGCCATCTCCAGGAAATGGACCTCAGCCCAGAAGATCAAAAGTTCTTCTTTGTCCCCCTTCTGGGGATTTCTGACTATGTCCTTCACACTCTTTGGTTAAAACCCTGGGTTGAATTCCCATGACTCCTGACATACAGAAACAGACTAGGGTATCAACCTGTCAAAGGTCATACCCAGGAGCATCCTGGCATGATCCCACACCAGAGCCAATCTTTCCCTACCTCCATCCATGTGCCTTCTCACCTCCAGACACCAATAACACACAAATTTCTCTCTGCAGTGCCCAGAGACGATTGTGGTTGCAAGCCTTGCAAATGTCCAGGTAAGTCAGTAGGCCTTTCATTCTGGCCCAAATGCAACAAGTGTCCTCAGGTGGCCATGTTGGAGGGTGGCCCAGGTATTGATCTATTTCCACCTTTCTTCTTTATCTACAGTCCCAGAAGTATCATCTGTCTTCATCTTCCCCCCAAAGCCTAAGGACGTGCTCACCATCACCCTGACTCCTAAGGTCACATGCGTTGTGGTAGACATCAGCCAGGATGATCCCGAGGTCCAGTTCAACTGGTATGTAGATGACATAGAAGTGCACACAGCTCAGACTCAACGCCCGGAAGAGCAGTTCAACAGTACTTTCCGCTCAGTCAGTGAACTCCCCATCATGCACCAGGACTGGCTCAGTGGCAAGGAGTTCAAATGCAAGGTCAACAGTGCAGCTTTCCCTACCCCCATCGAAAAAACCATCACCAAAGACAAAGGTGGGATCTGCAGTGTGTGATGTAGAAGCTGCATGAGCTTGGCATAAGCAGACTTCTGCCCTGTCAGTGATCTCTGGGCTGACCACTCTCTTTACCCACAGGTACACCACGTGCTCCACAGGTATACACCATACCGCCTCCCAAGGAGCAGATGACCAAGGAGGAAGTCACTCTGACCTGCTTGGTAGTAGGTTTCTATCCTTCTGACATTTCTGTGGAGTGGCAGAGGAATGGCCGGCCAGAGGAAAACTACAAGAACACTCAACTCACCATGGACACAGATGGTTCTTACTTCATGTACAGCAAGCTTGATGTGAAGAAGAACTCCTGGCTTGAGGGAGATTCCTTCACCTGCTCTGTACTCCATGAGGCCCTGCATAATCACCATACTGAGAAGAGCTTCGCCCTATCTCCTGGTAAATGACCCCAGTGACCTGTGAGCCCTTGGGTCCTGAGGGATGCTGACACCTACCTCTACCCTTTCCTCGTGTAAATAAAGCACCCGGCACTACCTTGATATACTGCAAAAATGTCCTTGTTCTTTCTGAAATATAGAGTCTAGCTAGGTCATGGGATGAGGGGTCTCCATGGTTTGAGGCCTGAGTTGTGACTAAGAAAAGAACCATAGGCCTACACTACCACACCCAGCACTTTTAAACTTTCCTGGCATGAAAAAAACTTACTTCTCCCTGAAAAGTGGAGGCTTATACCTAGACAATCCCTCCCACTTGCCTTCCCTCTAGATTGCAGTTTGTCTATTCTGGGCACAGAATGTGACTAACAAAACCCCAAAGTAAGGAAGACACAGCCTTCACCTCCATCACTCTGTCCTTACCCTTCTTCCTGGCCAAGCATCTCACTGAGGGCACTGAATAGATACATGTGGTCATAGTCTTGCAGACAGACCCTTGCTGTCTCTCTGCTCAGCCTTTCCAGAGGCTAAGTCTATGTAGTGTGGTGATGATACAGGGAGCTCTCACTGCTGTCTCACTGCTATCAGATTCCCATATGGAGGATGAACGTGCATCTACAAAAACCAACCTGCTCTACAACACCTTGCCTACAAGGCCCATATGTGCAAAGGTGCATACATCTACACACGCACGGGCACACACACATATGGGCACACACACAGAATCACACACTGAAATTCAATGAGCATCCTATACATTCCTCAAAAGATAAAAAGGTACCAGGTCTACCCACATGGTCATCCTCAGGATTTACAAGTGGGCCAAGTGATACAGGCAAAACTTTTCTATGCCAGGGACGCCAACAACCCTCCTCCCACACAGGTGCCTTCGGGTCACACACAGGTGCCTTCGGGCTGAGTCTGCCCCTGACACTGAGGGTTGGTGCCTGTAACTCACACAGTTGACACACGACCAAAGCTATTTCACTTACTTTACTACCCTGTGTGTACTTTCTCTGAAGTACAGTCATCACGGGGAATAGGCCCTGTGATCACTCTGGCCCTCTGTTCTTGGTCAACAGAGAATAGACAGAAGATCAGGAAAACTACACCAATACTTCCCACAAGGCTCTCTGGCCCTGACTCAGGCTAGCTGTCTCCAAGCTGAAGGCTGGGGCAAACAGAATGACCTACTGAACAGGCCAGGTCAGCATCAGGTCAAGTGTGTCTGGCTGAGCCCAGGGAAAAAACTGCAGCATTTTGGGGAGCTGAGGTTATAGAAAGGAGAAGTGGCCCCAGGGAGGGTCTGCTGGCCCAGTCAGGCTGCAGCTTTCTCCTGGGCCTCCATGCAGGCTCCTACCACATGGGAATGGCCTTATCCCAATCTTGTTGGGAGAAACACTGACCGCCCTCTCTGTCCAGACACAGAACTGGATAATATCTGTGCTGAGGCCCAGGACGGGGAGCTGGATGCACTCTGGACGACCATCACCATTTTTATCAGCCTCTTTCTGCTCAGCGTGTGCTACAGCGCTACTGTCACACTCTTCAAGGTCAGCCACACTGTCCCTGTGATAACCTGTGCCCCATAATGTGTCATGCTATTGATCACAGGCTTATATGGTATGCAGTGCTGTCTACCCTCCTGGATGACACAGTCTCACAATGTCCCATACAGTCTCCATGATGCCCCATACTGTCACCATTCTATCGCTATGCTGCCTCATGCTGTCCCACACTGTCCTTTGCTCCCTGCTATGCTGTCCCATGCTGTTGTCTCCTCACACAGTCCCTAGTGTCTCATACTGCCCATCTTGTCCCCCACATTGTCCACACTCTGTTTGCACCTGGCCCCACACTGAAACCTGCTGTCCCCAACTCCATCCCTGCACATTTGTCCACTGTCCCCTGAATTCCCATGTTGTTCCCACACTGTTAGTGTCTAATGCACTCTCTCCCAGGTGCACCTTGTTCCGTGCTGTCTCACCTCACCACCCATTCTGTCCTTGTACTAAGCCCGCTCTATCCCCACACTGTCCCTATTCACTGTTCCTATGCAGTGCCCACATGGTCCTCATACTGTCCCATATTGTATCTTCATCCTGGTCCCATGCTATCCAATTACCTATCCCACACTATTCCCACTCCATGCACAGTTCCTCTATTCCATCCCTCTCTGGTCCACAAGCCATCCTTTAGACTCCCTCATAGCTGGAGAGGGCTATAGGGATGGGTATTTGATTAGCTGAGCTACCTATGTGGAGTGACTTGAGGTGGGAGGGTCCTTGATGTGTTCACAGGTCAGAATGCAGTTCTGATCTTGACTTACTCTCCCTCCCCACAGGTAAAGTGGATCTTCGCCTCAGTGGTGGGGCTGAAGCAAACACTGGCTCCTGAATACAAGAACATGATTGGGCAGGGGCCCTAGGCTATCTCCTGTAATGGCAAGGGATTTCCCAGGCCCTGAAGGACCCCGTCCAATATGTCAGGCAGAGTGACTCATGCAGCACTGTCTGCTCACTTTACTGCCCTCTGACCCTGAGACTCAGCTACTCTCAACTCTTCCCTCTCTGGAGGATCATGTGGACATTATAACCCACCAAGACCTAAAACACCATCACAGCAGCAGCCAAGACACTGGATAGGTCCAGGAGGGTATTAGTTAACTCAATAGTATATCCAAACTGTTGGGACAGAAGAACTGAAGTAGAGACAACATTACCAGTGTCCAGCTGGGAAGGAACCAACCTTGGAGCCAGCCCTGCCCATGTCATGTTCTGTTGACAACAGAAGACACAGTTTTTGGATCCCCAAAATGAGACAGATTTTATCCAGGCCAGAAAAATCAGGGAAGCCATGGCCCTGATAATGCTGATTGAATTATTCCAGAGACCTTTCCATTGGGCACGGCCTGCCAGGTTCCTTCTTACCACTTCCATGAACCCTTGGTTGTGGGAAAGGCCTGTGTTTTTCAGGATCTTGGAACAGAACCATCCAAACTTTGGGATCCTTATGGAGATCCTTCTTCTGGTACTGGGTTCAATACACTGGATTCTCAGATGAAGGAACAATTCACAGAAAACCCTGACCCTACAGCCCTAATACCTAGACACCACCATATGTCTGGAATTCTCAACTACACTCTGGGAGCACAAAAGGGAAGGGCCTGAGCTTCATGGCCTCTGTGTAGCCCTAGCAGAGAGTTTGGGTGACTAGCAAGGAGGAGCAGGTTCCAATCAAGCATAAGGAAAAAAATAAAGAGCAACAGACGTGGAAGGACACCGGGAAGAGCCATGGTACAATAGGCTCATTCTCTAGACCTGACATCTATCCAAGACTCTTACTGTAGCTAGTGACAGTTGGAGCAGAAGTCCAAGGAATTGCCATGCCCTGGAGCACCAGACCACTGGAGTGTGGAGTGAGCCTACTAGAGTGGTCCAATACCCATTTCTCCATCACTTCTCAGCCAAAGAAAAGTCAGAGTCTCCAGACAGGAAAAAAAAGGAAGGCAGGTAGGAAAACTCAGCACATACCCTCCTGTGGATAAGAGAAAGTTCTCAAAGGACTCAGGGCTTTGGCTCTGAATTTCTTGGAGATCATTAATGGCTTTATGGTCTCTGCTTTTTTTGGTTTTGTTTATTTGGGGGTTTTGTCAATAAAACATTTTTCAAATATTCTACACTTACTGTATTCTTCCTATGTGGACCGACTCTGGTTTCAGAAACATGGCACACTTAAGAAGAGATCAGTGATCCAAGAACCCAAGATAGGAGAACTGATCACTTCCATATAGTCCCAATTCACACTGAAGTAACTTACTTCCTCCATTAGTCCCTCCCCGACCATCACCACCTCCCAATAATGTCATCATATTCTGGATCCACTCACCAAGGTCTTACTCCACTGATTAGTTCAGAGCTTTTAAGTTCAAACAGTCCCTGGAAAGTCCTGCATAGACACATCCACAGAAACCCCATCACTTAATCCAACCAAGGGGACAACCAAACAAACCATCATATCAGAGAAGGATCTTAGCACAGGGTCATAGCATCAGCTCCTGCCTCAGTTTCCATCCCACAGCCTTGTCCCAGGGATATCAAAATTAACACACACATTTCCAGCCAAAATTTGTGGTAAGTCCCTTAAAAGTCTTAAGTTCCTCTCCAGTGTCTCTGTTTCTGAGTCTCTCTCTCTCTCTCTCTCTCTCTCTCTATATATATATATATATATATATATATATATATATGTATACAACCATTCTTATGTGATAGAAATATTTCTGTGCCCCCCTCATCTGTTCCTGAAGTCTTAGGTGAACCATCCATTTTCATATTCCCAAAAAAATCAAGGATGCACTCATGATTAACAAAAGTCTCCCAAAAAAAATCTAAGAAAACATCAACAAGATCTTTCAAGGTGGTCAAGCAGCTTTATTCCAGAGATACAGAAATAGTTCAAAATATAGCAATCAAGCAATGTAATGTATAAACAAAGTGAAAGAAAAAAACACATGATCATCTCATTAGAAGCTGAAAAAGACATTAACAAAATACATAGTCTTTAACAAAACCACTTCATGATAAAAACATTGGACAGATGAGGAATAAAAGAGAGACATTCCTAACCATAATAAGGGCAAACCTTATACCAAACCTATAGCAAATCAAATTAGATGGAGAGAAACTCAAAGCAATTCCACTGAAATCAGGGAGAAGACAAGGCTGTGCACTTTCTCTGTGTCTCTCCAGTATGCTACTTGAAGTTCTAGCTAAGGCAATAAAGCCCCTATAGGAGATCAAGGGGTGAAACATGGAAAAGAAAAAGTCAAATTATTCACAGATGACATAATAGTAGTTTGCATAATTAACCAAAAAATCCTACCAATCCTACACCTGACAAATATATTCAATGAACATATACAAGCTGGATACAAGATTAACTGGGTAAAACAGTCAGTAGCCTTCATGTATACAAATGATAAATTGGCTGAAAAAGAAACCAGGGAAACAACACTCTTCACAACAGCCACAAACAATATGAAATATACTGAGATAATTATACACTGGAACCTATGACGATGACCATAGTGAGGACTCCTAGTAATGGAAGATAGAGCCTGAACCAGACATCTTCAGAAACTTGGCAAGACTCCCAGTGATAGGATGAGAACACCAACCTAGTCACATGACACTCAACCCACATCTGTCCTGCCTACAAGAAGTGCTAGGACATCGTGGCTCAACAATTATGAGTCCCAACCAATGACTTGTCTAATTGACACTAAACAGGAAAGGGAGCCCATGCCAGATACTGCCTGGATGGCCAGGAACCAGAAGCTGGATGTCTCAGAGACCTAGGGTAAAACAAAACATGACTGACAAAAATGAACTCAATGAAATTATTCCTAATATTATTCTAATTTACTCATAGATCAGTGCCTAACCCAACCAATACCAGAGAGGCTTCCCTAGCAGTTGATGAAAGCAGCTGAAGAGAGCAACAGCCAAACATTAAGCAGAGCTTTGGAAACCACTCAGAAGAGGGGCAAGGAGGAATGTAGGACCCAGAGGGGTTGAGGACACCAGGAGAACATGGCCCACAGAATTAACTAAGCAGGGCTCATAGGAGGCTCACAAAGACTGAAGAGACAATCATACAGCCTACATGGGTCTGAGCTAGTTTTCTGCATACAGGCTGTGTTTGTTAGCTTTGGACTTTTGTGGGACTCCTAACAGTTGGAGGGGGACTATCCCTGCCTCTTTTCCCTGTTTTTGTGGTCACTCTTCTCCTACTGGGTTGCCTCATCCAGTCTTCATAGGAGGGCTTGCCTAGTGTTGTTGCATCTTCTTATGTTGAGTTTCATTGATATCACTGTAAGGTCTGTTTTGTTGTTGTTATTGTTGTTGTTGTTGTTGTTGTTGTTGTTGTTGTTGAAGAGAAATACAGGAGCAGTGGATCTGGGGAACAGGGGAGATGCAAGAAGACTGGAAGAGTCTTGAAAGGTGAAGACTAATCAAACTGTATTGTATGGGACAGGATTTTTTTTAAGTTTTTAAAAGGATTAAAATGCCTTTTAGTGGATTCTTCTTTGATGGACATGAAATATGCTTCCCCATATGTTTTGACCCATTTTGGTTTTTACATATAATTGGATAGATATTAAAATAGCAACACACAAGTCTTGCCTCCATTACACCTCCTGGTTTTTCTCTTTCTTGTCACACTGCACATTTTATATTTTAGTTGTAGCTTGACTCATTGCCATGGGTCACACCACACAAAAATCCCTTAAAGAACTACAGGAAAACACAATCAAACAGGTGAAGGAAATGAGCAAAACCATCCACAATCTAAAAATGGAAATGGAAACAATAAAGAAATCAGAAAGAGAGACAACCCTGGAGATACAAAACCTAGGAAAGAAATCAGGAGCCATAGATGCAAGCATCACCAACAGAATACAAGAGATAGAAGAGAGAATCTCAAGGGCAGAAGACACCTTAGAAAACATTGATACAACAGTCAAAGAAAATGCAAAAAGCAAAAAACTCCTAACCCAAAACATCCAGGAAATCAAGGATGCAAAGAGAAGATCAAACCTAAGGATAATAGGTATAGAAGAGAGTGAAGACTCCCAATGTAATGGGCCACTAAATATCTTCAACAAAATTATAGAAGAAAACTTCCCTAACCTTAAGAAAGGGATGCCCATGAACATACAAGAAGCCTACAAAACTCCAAATAGACTAGACCAGAAAAGAAATTCCTCCTGTCACATAATAATAAAAACACCAAGTGCACTAAACAAAGAAAGAA
>NW_022196912.1:127172786-127186412 GCF_008632895.1 Mastomys coucha | reverse complement strand
ACACTGGGATAGGGGAAATCATATGACATGTAAATAAAGACAATTATCTAATAAAAAATCAATTAAAAAAAAAAGAAAATGCTCTCTTCTTTACACTGGATGGTTTTAGCTCCTTTGTCAAAGATCAAGCGACCATAGGAGTGTGGGTTCATTCTGGGTCTTCATTCTTCTCGGAAGTCCTTTCCTCTTGGAAAGAACAGAGCTTCTGCTGAAGCCGAGCAGACAGTTCCTTCTCTTGCTGCAGAAGTGACTTGTCTTTGCAGCTCTTCATAGTCTTGCCTTTCCAGAACCAGCCTCTCTGTTAGAATCTGCATCTCAGCACTGGGACTTCCAGCCCTTTCTCTATCCTTGCTGACAAGACCATCTCTTCCTGTTTCAAGCAGCTAGCTTTAACAGTCAGGTCTTCTATTTGCTTAGAAAATGTAATGTTTTCCTCAAGAGATTGCTTAAGACTTAAAATCTCACAATCCTTCTCTTTCAAATCTTCTAACTGGGCAATATCTAGTTTGTATTTTTTTCCACTTGATCAGATGCAGTTTTCACTCCAGCTGGACTATTTTTCTCTTAGACTTATTGATGTCCTTCTGAGTGGCCTGCAGCTTCAGCTCCATGCCTTCCTGTTTAGCCATCATATTCCTCATCTTTGTCTCTCTCTTATTTCTGAGTTTCATCAATTCCAGGCTTAGAGTTCTCGTATTCTCTTGGTGACTATCTTCAGAAAACTTAGACTTTAGTAGCTCATTGGCTCTGATTAGTTCAGTAAGCCATTTTTCCAGTGAAGTATTACTCACAGAAAGAGATGTTTTCTCTCTGACTGCTGCATTTAGCTTTGCTTTTGTCTTCTCCAACTCAGATTCCATGTCTTGGATCCATTTGTCCTGAGTCCTTCGCTCATGCAAAAGAACATGAATCTCTTTTTCTAATCTCTTCAAATCTTTATCATTTTTGAGACTCCTTCTTTGACACCAACATCTTTGCTTTTTTAGCCGGAGCAAGCAAGATCATATCTTTGTCAGTGTTAAGATTCTGTTGAGATTTTCTTTGGTTTTTAAATCTTTGCAACTTCTGAAAAGACACCAGTCCTTTAGTTGCTTCTGAAGTTTTACCATCATAGGCACCTGGAGATGGAGCCTTGACAGCCACGGCTTCACCATGGTGACTACCCACCCCAGGCCTGCTCTCAGCTTGCCCCACGTCCCCGATCTCACAGACTGACTATGGAGACAGACTCGCCACAGGGCAAGTGAGCAGAAGCCTGGAGTTGGGGTGGGTCATCCTGGTGAAGGGTCCCTCAGTGCCCTGACTAGGTGCTGCCTTCCTCGGGGTCAGTGCATGGCGAAGGGCTGCACCAGGCAGCCAAATCTTCCCTCTTTGAAGGACTATATGGACATTAAATTCCTACAGGCCACAACTACCAGGACCTAAAGCACCATCACAGCAGCACCAAGGGCACTGGGTAGACCCACAAGGGCCATAGTTTATTCAACAGTATATCCAAACTGTTGGGACAGAAGAACCACTGAAGAAGAAACAAGTGCCAACTGACCAGTTGGGAAGGGACCAACCTTGGAACCAGCCTCGTCCTCATCTTCTAAAACACAAGAATTGATGACAGAAGATACAATTTTTGGATCCCCAAGACAGATTTTATCCAGGTTAGAAAGACCAGGGTAGCCATGGCCCAGCTGAAGCTGAATTATTCCAATGGCCTTAGCATCACCATGTCCTGCCAGGTTCCTTCTTACCACTTCATGAACCCTGGGATATAGAAAAGGCCTGTGTTTCTCAGGATCTTGGGACAGAACCACCCAAATGTGGGGATCCTTATGGTCATGGGTGCAATATACTGGCTTCTCAGACTAAGGAGGAAATTCACAGACAACCCTGACCCTAAAGTCCTGAGATCTAAACGTCACACCTATCTGGAATTTTCAACTATACTCTGGGGGCACAAAAGAGGAGGGCCTGGGCTTCATGGCCCATGTGTCGTCCTAGCAGGTGCAAAAGCCACTGAGCACGGGTTGGGTGAGACCTGATGAGCAGGTCCAAAGCAGCAAGAAGAACAATAGAGGTGAAGGACACTCACTGGGGAGAACCGTGGCTCACTGGGGAGAACCGTGGCTCACTGGGAGAGCCGTGGCTCACTGGGGAGAACCGTGGCTCACCAGGCTCGTTCTCCAGACCTGACACCTGCCCAGGACTCTTACTGTAGCTAGTGACAGTTGGAGCAGAAGTCCAAGGAATTACCATGCCCTGGAGCACCAGGCTACTGGAGTGTGGAGTGAGCCTATGACAGAGGTGCAATACCTGTTTCTCCATCACTTCTCAGCCGATGAGAAATCAGAGTCTCCGAACAGGAAGAAAAGGAAGGCAGGAACGAAAAGGGAGTACCTGCCCTCCAGTGACTGGCAGGAAGTTCTCAAAGGACTCAGGGGTTTAGCTTCTAAATTCTGTAGATCATTAATGTCTTTAAGGTCTCTGTCTGCTTTGTTGGTTTTGTTTGTTTGTTTGTATCTTGTCACTAAAATATTTTTCAAATATTCCATCTCTATGTTCTTCCTATGCAAACTGGCCCTGGCAATTAGAAACATGGCACAGTTAAGTTGACCAGTGGGCCATGCAGAGCATGCTACCTCTCCTGGTCCTATGTCCTACCAGATCTCCTCTACGGGTCCCTTCACTGCCGGGCTCCAGCTCTGCTACTCTGTACCACATAGGTCCTCAGTCCATCCTCCCTATGAGCAGTTTCTTCCCAGCTAGAAGCTGCCCTGTGGCCCCTAGGCTGTCCAGGCATGGCCTCCCACACCAGCCACACAGACTAAGAAGCATGTGCCTCACAGTGACCTCAGGCTCAGTGATAATGACATTTCTATGGAAAAGGGAAGGAATAAGAAAGAGAAGAACTACTCCAGAGTCAGAGAAGGGAAATATCATACAGGGGCTGCTGCCCAGCATCTCTGTTCTGCTAGGCATATCTGTGTCCTACCAGGATTGGATTCTGTCTTCCCATAGAGACAAGGAGACACTGGCTCCATGGCCTGAGATAGCACTGTAGAGAGGCCCAGAAATATGCTTCTGGAATGTAGGAGTGTTAGCATCAATGGGGAAAGCATCCTAAGCAAACACCCAAAGCAGGAGCCAGGTGCTTGCTGGGCAGTGAGCTCTCAGATGGAATTTAAATGTCTTAAGGTATATCCTTGACTATTAGAGACTGTTCAAGTCTATATAACCTCTAGTGGTGGCTATAGGGGGGAACTCAACTGGGCTGGACTGGTCAAGGGAAGATCCTCTCAGCACAGCTACAGTGTGGGGCAGAATCCAAACTGGTCAGTGCCATTGCAGCTTCTGGTATTGGGAAAGACATGCTCTACCTAGGACCAAGGGGCAGCAGATGCCTGTGAGTGGCATTGCTGCTGGGGAAGCCACAGGGAGATGGACACTGGAGGCATTTATAGCTCATGCACAGACAGCTGCATGGAGACTGTGTACTGGGCAGCTGCTACAAAGCTGGGCTCTTAGGACACAGAACTAGGAGTTAGGACAGTGGAAACTAGACTACAAAGAGGACAGCTGCCCTAATCCTGAGAAAAGCTATTTCATCCTCCACAAACCTCTGCTTAGTGTGCAACCAAACATTCCTCCCTGCAAAGCGAGGGAGGAAGGACATAGAGACCGTGAATTTAGAGAACATTTAGGCCTGGGACAGTTTTCTGGCCCTGATAAGAGGAAATGTTGGTTTTGTCTCATGGACCAAGTGTACAGTCCATCACAGCCAGAGTCTTGGTTTCATTTCTGTTTCAGTGATAAAGTGTACCCTGACAGCAGCAATTTTACTCAGCCTGCAGTTTACAGTTAGGGTCTATCACTGTAGAAAGTGAGAGCAGGAACCTGAGGTAGCTGGACCCTTCCACAGTGATGAACAGAGAGACAGGTGTGCACGTACCCACTACCCCAGTGACTCGTGATGTTAGGAAGGAAATCTGGTGGGGACAGAAGAGGAGATGGAGGAAAGGGAATAGGGATGGATTTTATGTATTACCCGTATTATGGCATTTCCTAACCATAAAGAATGCTACTGTACAAATAGCTCAGCAGGAAAGGCACTAAGTGTGAAGCTCTTCAGCGGGAAAGGCACTAAGTGTGAAGCTCTTCAGCGGGAAAGGCACTAAGTGTGAAGCTCTTCAGCGGGAAAGGCACTAAGTGTGAAGCTCTTCAGCGGGAAAGGCACTAAGTGTGAAGCTCTTCAGCGGGAAAGGCACTAAGTGTGAAGCTCTTCAGCGGGAAAGGCACTAAGTGTGAAGCTCTTCAGCGGGAAAGGCACTAAGTGTGAAGCTCTTCAGTGGGTTATGAAGTGATGGTGAAGCCCAGGTGCACTGAAAATCCAGGAACTGAATTTGATCACCAGGACCCATATGGTAGAGGGGAAAAATTAATTTATTCCCAAAAGTTGTCCTCTGTATGTGCACACACATGCACACAATTACACAGACACATTCAACATAAACACAACACACATATACTCACACACAACACACATATACACTCACATACATAAACACACACAGCACACCACAAACACCTATACACACCACACACACCACACATACATACACGACACACACACACATATTCACATACACACATATTCACACACATACAATCATACGTGGACACATTCAACATAAACACAACACACCACACACAACACCCCGCCGCACATACCACACATACATACATGACACACACACACATTCACACAATACACACACACACATATACACCCACAGCACACCACAAACACCTATACCCACCACACATACCACACATATATACACGACACACACACACATATTCACATACACACATATTCACACACACACACACAATCATACATGAACACATTCAACATAAACAACACACCACACACAACACCCCCCGCACACACACACATACACACTCATACCACACACACACATTCATACACACTGCAGACCATACACACATGCAAACACACCACACCACACACACATACACACACCACCACCACCACACACAGATGCTCACACACACAAACGTAATCGTTTTCTAAGGACTGCGTCCCTCTTCTCTCTTTCTGCAGGCACATGTCTGCTGTGCTGAATGTGTTCGTGCTCCCATCCTTACCAAACAGCACTTTATGAGAAGTGAGTTATAGCCACGCACAGACTCAGTGTGGTACTGACTTAAAATTTCCTCCAGCAAATACACTATTCTATTCCTTCTGAACATGCCCAGATAGTTTCCCAGAATGTAACACAGGCAGGTCATCATGCCTTGATGAGATCTTGTTCCCCCTTGAAACGTCATGAGCTGGATCCTTGCTGTCCTTAGCCCCTTTCTAATGTTGCCTGCACTGGGCTTTCTCTTCCCCTAGCCTCCATGTAAGTTACCCATGGATGCCACATCCTTTCCTTTTCTGGCAAATCTGCCCACATTACTTTAAAGTTCCTAGAGCAGGTATATCCTGAGAAAAGTACATATTTACACCCAAAGAATAGATACGTTTCACAGAGTTCCTTTTGTTCTGTTATTGATGCCATCGGGTCCACAACATGTGTTTCAACCTCACAATGAGAAAAAACAAAAAAACAAAAACAAAAACAAAAAAAACATCTTTTTTCTTCCCTTAACTGCCAATTCTATCTCTGTCTATCTCTCTGTCTGTTTCTATCTGTCGATCTTGCTGTTTCTTTCTCTCTTTCTGTGTGGTGTGGTGTGTGCATGCATGTGTGTGTGTGTGTGTGTGTGTGTGTGTGTGTGTGTGTGTGCATATGCGTGTGCATGTACATGTGTGTGTGCACAAGAGTGAAGGACAGAAATGCATCTGATCCCAGAACCTGGAAGTACAGGAGGCTGTGAACCACCTGGCCAGGCACAGAGAACCAAACTTGGGGTCCTCTGCAAGAGCAGCCTATGCTCTTAACTGCTCAGCCATCTCTCCAGCACCCTAATTTTCTTTTGAGGCCTTGAATGTCATACAGAAGAAACTCAGCCAGGGCACACCCAGGATAGCCCAGCATAGACAGTACAGTGACAGCTAGAGATTTGGAGGACTGGACATCCTTCCAGCTGGGCACCGTGACCTGGTTTCTGCTAAACTGGAGCTTCAATCCTCAAGACGAAGGAATGGAGTCTGCTGGGCCACAGAGCAGGCCTGAGCCCTTGCTTTCAGTGTGGGCAAGCGTGTGTCCGGTTTGTCATCACAGCTAGAAACAAGCTTCTGCTGAGAAGCCGCCTGTGCCGAGGCTGTTGATAAAGAGTCGTGAAGCGTGGCGACCTCGGCAACCCGCATGACAAGGCTGACTTACAGACTATGGCTTTGGTGCTGGCAAAACCAATAACCAACAGTCCTACAGAGGCTCCAGGGACACAAGGTCACCACGTGTGTGGAGCAGTGGTTTTCAGTTGACATCTCTATCACCTGAGGAGAGTCATGTGGAAGGCATGCCTTTGTGGTACTGTGTATAAATGAACTCAAGCAGCAAGGTTGGGGCTATGCTTGAGAACCCTGGCATAGAAGGCTTTGGTAGAGTGATACCACAAATATCATTGTACAATTTTTATCTTCTGTGTGGAGATAAATACTGGAGAAAATCTTCAGTACAGACTGTCAGGACCAAATCAAGCAGCTTCCATCCCCTCTGGTCATGGGTCTCCAGCCTTGGTACCTTATGCCACTTGGAGCTGCCCAAGGATGTGTGGATGGGGTCTGTAATGGAAAACATCAAGCCAGAAAGCCAGAAATGAATCTGGACACAGCCTCCCAGTGGCCACAATCCTTCCAGGAAGACTTTCTCCAGTAGGCTGAGGTAGACAGTCTTTGGGAAGGTGTCATCCAGTATCTTTAGTGATCTTGCAGATCCTGAGAAACATTTGCTCACCAGCATGGCCATTTGTCTACTTACTATTTCAGGTGTTTGTTTGTTTATTTAAGTGTGCATGTGCATTTGTGTGTGTGTGTGTGTGTGTGTGTATTGGTGGGAGAGCACATGCCACAGAACACAGAGAAATCAGAGGACTGGCAAGAGTCAGTTCTCTCTTCAACACATGGGCCCTAATTATGGAAGTTAAGTATCCTTACTTGCTGAGCCATCACACTGACCCATTCATTCAGTCATCTACTGGTTCATTTACGCTTCATCTGGTTCTCCTGGGGTGAGAGGCCTTTGCCCGCCAATCCCTGCAGGCAGCATTGGAAGCATACTGACAGGGATGGGCACAGAGAGGGAGCTGTGCCAGAGATGCCAGGAGAGGGAGCAGTGCCAGAGATGCCAGGGTACAGAGACACTGCCCAGATCTTACAAAGGGTGAAGATCTAAGGACTGGGGTGGGAGCCTTAGGGGATCAGGCAAGGCCTCTGGTTTAGCAGAGACCCAGCACTCCAGGTCAACTGTACCTACAGAGGTTTAATTATTTCTCTTCAATGGGCTGCTATGACCAATGGATGCTTTGAAAGCTCTATTCTGACCTGTGGAGCTCATGCTGAACTGGAGTTAGCAATGGGATTTGAAGTTGGCAACCTCTGTGGGAAGCCTGTGGGGATGTAGACAATGCTCTGGAGAGACTGGAGCCCTGCAGGGGAGGGCACTGGATGTTTGCTGTTCAGATTGAGGATGGCAGTCACTGCTGGGTCACAGAAAAAGGCAGGGACTTCTCATGGGATCACTCAAGAAAGACATCTGGTGTATCTGAAAGGAGACACTGTCAGGAAGATACTCCAAAACCCTCTGAAAGCTTTGGCTTCTGCAATCCTTCCTGAGAATCTCTAGGTTGGTACCCTAACGCTTGACAGGGGTACAACCCTCTCCTGGTGAGATTAAGCTGCTGCAAGGGCCTCAGATTTTTTTCTTTCACATTTGAGTTGTTACTCATGCAAAGCAAATAAAATTACCCCATTTTCTCATTAATATCTAGTAGGGTGGGCAAGAACCCAAGACAGGAGAATTGATCACTTCCATATAGTCCCAAATTCACATCCAAGTGACTTGCTTTCTCCATCAGCCCCTCCCCCACCATCACCACCTCCCAATATGGCCATCATATTCTGAATCCATCCACCAAGGGCTTGACCCAATAGTTAGTTCAGACCTCTCAAGGTCTAACAGTCTCTGAAAAGTCCTGCATAAACCCCATCACTTAGTCTAGCCAAGGAGACAACCACATGAACCATCATATCAAACAACCTTGCCACAGGACCACAACATCAGCTCTGTCTCAGTTTCCATCCTGCTGCCTTGTCCTAGGGATATCAAATTTAACACCCACATTTCCAGCCCAACTGCATGGCCAGTCCCTTAAAAGTCTTCATTTCCTCCCCAGTATCTCTGTATCTGGGTCCATATCTGTCTACAAAAAAACCATCCTTCTGCAACCGGAGCTGTAGCTATAAATTTTGTGTGTGTCATTTATCTGTCATATATGTCTAACATCTGCTCTCTGTTCCTCTGTTATCTGCCTATCACCTCCATCTTCATCACCCTCTGTCATATATATACACATATACACATATGTACATATATATGTATATATGTGTGTATGTATGTATACACATACACAGTTGAAATACAAGACATATATGTACATATGTATGTGTATATACTGTATATATACATCCAGTTGATTACAGGAGATATATATACAGTTGATAAGCAGGATATATATGTATATATGTATGTTTATATGCTATATATATACACACAGTTGATATGCAGGATATATATGTGTGTGTATATATGTATGTGTATATACTATATATATATACGTACTTGGTATGCAGAATATATATATAAACAGTTGATATACAGGATATATAGAGTTGATATTGATATGCAAGATATATATATACACTTGATATGAATGATACATATATATACAGTTGATATGAAGGATATATATGTAGATATAGATATATTATCCATTCATCATCTGACACTTGTTCTGCTTCTCTAAAGAACCTAGGGTACTCACTAGGGTACTCATTTCTGAGATGTTGGGGGGGGAAATGCCTGGTAGGGTGTCAGGCACACATGATAACTGGACTGTACTTGTTTTTAAGTTTGCTTCAAGGGGGGACAAGTATTCTGATGGTGTCTTTTAACTCAGGGAGAAATGCTGGTAACAAGAGCTACTTGGGGAAATGTCTCTTTCTAGCACAGGCTTGTCTTCCCTCAGTTCTCTGCCTACTGCAATGCATTTGTCCTCTCTGGGATTCAGGTCCGAAGAACAGGTTCCTTCTGGTACATGGTTGGCCTGTGTCACACCATATCTTGGATGTCCACCTAATTTCCTATGTTCTGACCTATCTCACCTTGGTCAGAAAATTCCTTATGGGCCGGGGTGTGGTGTGACTTTATAAGTAACCAAGAGTCTGAAGGACTCACAGGCATGGAATGGCCCTGTTTCCAAGGCTCGGATTTCTTGGAGAGGTGGATATCCGTGATCATTGCATAAAAGGGAATACAGACTTATAATATCAGAGGGCAGAGTCCAGAAGGCAGTATGGCCTAGGTGTCACACAGATAAGCAGAATGGTTTAAAAGAACTGGAAACCCCTAACCCCTCAAGAACCTTTACGATACCTGCACAGTCATGTTCCTATAATTAGAAGTGATCTTCTGTTTCCACTCCACCACCAGAGAAAAGTTCCACTTCACCTGGTGGGCAAGGTGATGAGATGGACCAAGACCAGGGCCCTTTAATTCTGTGGATGAACCAGAGACATCTCCTGTTACATAGGAATCTGTAAGGTGGTGTGGAGACCAGGGAGAAGTCAGAGGTGTGGAATATGGTGATAGAATGCGATACAATGAGGGAACATCGTAGTATAACAGAGGATAGTATGCGGCAGAGTCTAGACAGTGAGAACTTGGAGGACAGCATCTGCAGCATGGGAGAATGTAGGAAGGTGTGATGACATCATGAGAAGGACACCTGGAGTAACCAAGGAGAAACTGTGGGACACAAACAGCTCAGTAGGGAATTAGCATGAGACACTAGAGCAGTGGTTCGCAACCTTCCCAGGGCTGCGTCCTTCAATACAGTTCCTCATGTTGTGGTGAGCCTCAACCATAAAATTATTTCATTGCCACTTCATAACTGTGTGTTATCACTATAAATTGCAATGTAAATATATAATATGTGTGATATCTGATATTCAGAGTGTCTACCATGGTAAGAACCACTGTTCTAAGGGGTTCCAAGGGCCACTGAGGGAACAGTATGGAGACACTAGAAAGGCAGCATGATAGCATTGGGATGTGTGAGGTCTTGTGAGGATAGGGTGGAGACAGCAGAATAAACAGCACAGGACAGCATGGGACATTGTGGGAACAGAAGGGAAACAGTGCAGGAATAATGCAGCCAACCTTGAAGAGTGTGACAGAGGCGCTGTAGCACACACTGAGCAGGAAGAGGCTGATGAAGATGGTGATGGTCGTCCAGAGCCCATCCAGCTCCCCGTTCTGGGCCGCAGCACTGGTCTCGTCCAGTTCCAGCTCTGGACAGAGAAGGCAGTCAGTCTTTTTCCCAACAAGGGCTGGGGCAATTCCCTGTGTGGCAGATGAGTCAGCATGGAGACCCAGGAGAATGTGCCCACTGGGATGGGCCAGTACACTCTCCCTGGGACCAGTTTTCTGCCCTCTCTAGACCAGCAGCCCACATTCTCCCTGCTGCTCCAGTCCAAGTGCTGCACTCAGCCAGACACACTGGACCTGATGGAAATCTGGACTGTGTAGGAACTCTTCGTGTCTGCCTCACTCCTCACATCTGAGGTTGTCTGTGCTGAGTCAGGGCCTGTGACCTATGACCCTCTAGTCCCTCATGACCGATCCCAGTAAGCTAGTGCAATGATAGACCCTGTGCCTTGTGATGTCTGGCCTTCAGAGGTCCACACTGGGAGGTGAATCAGGCCAGTCAGCTATGTAGGAAGGGGACTGTCTTCTCTAAGAGATGGAAGCATGGATCTGGAGGTCAAGGTGCAGATTGCCATGAGCGAGGACTGCTCAGGGTGCCTTTGGAATCCTTTGGCAGTAGTGTCTGTCTCAGGTGAGCCATATGTGAAGAAGAGCCTCAGAGAGGGCCTGGCTCCTTGCTGGGCCTGAGTGTTGTACAGGGAGCTCCTATAAGGTCTCAGTGTGTAAGGCGTGTGTCTGTGAACGTGCACACTCATGTCCCAGTCTGTGTGCCATGTGGGCTACTGATGGTCATCAATCTGATGGGCACTAGAATGAGTTAATGGCTCTGAATTCAGCATTCATGAGTTTTCAAGGGATCAGAAGTAGGCATCTAGCGCTCCCCCACCCCCCCCCAAAAAAAAAGAAAAAAAAAACGAGTCTCAAGAAGAAGGGTCATGGACAAATGTAGACATACAGAATCCAGTGCTTTGACCTGAGGTCCCGTCCTTGGACACAACTGTTCAGGACAGTTGATCTAGGGGAGAAAATGACATAAGCCTGACCTCCAATGGACCGTATCTCTACTAAACACCATCTCACCAATTTTCTTCTCCATCTTGATACTATTGGCCAGATGCTGGCCAGGCACAATTACTGAGCTCCCAAAGTAGTGCAGCTCGAACTACAAGACAAATGTTAAGTTACACACATCACGGAACAAACCTCAGGAGTTCCAAGACGTGCTTACTGGCTCAGGGAAGTAGCCCTTGAGCAAACGATGTAGGTGGACATGGGAACCAGGGGATAAATGGACAGGGCCATCGTTCTGACTGCAAAAGGGGGATATGAACATACTGACAAGCATAGAGAAGCCCTGTTCTCCATGCAGCCCTGGGTCTTCTGTGACGGGATGTACACCTGCACTTCATCTACCTGGCCAGTCTCTATACCCTATAACACCAGCCTCTACTCTTAGTCCAAAGATGTTGCTTTACACCCCCATCCTTACACTGTACCCCAGCCCTACCAGCACCTGATCTAGTGCCAGTGGGTTCTTTTCTTCCAATCTATAGGGTTAACTACCCTGAGTGTTCCCACTGTTTCCTGTTCCTGTGAGACACCAGGATCAGAACTGTGGACCATGGCCCCAAAAATGAAACCCATGTAATTCTAGCCCCCAGAAACCCTCCCTATGCATAGCCTCTCTTAGTTTAGCAAAGAGCCACTTCTGGACCCCTGCCCAGCTTCTCTCTGCAGCCATATGACCCACTGATCTGTAAGCACAGTCAGAAGCCCAAGCCCTCTCTCCACTCCACCTGACTTCCACTCTGCATTCTGCACTCTCACTACACACTTCACTCTCCTCCTTGAGCCACAGACACTTCTAGGCTCTAGAGAGATAGCACTAGCTGGAGAGGGAATGGCAGAGGTTGCCACCTGGGCTGGGTATAAGTCAGACCTGACAGAAAGACTTCTCCAAATAGGTGGTCAGGAGAGTAGACACAATCACTCAGCCCCAGGCGACCCAGGAACACTGGGTTGTGACAGATAGGCTTCATATCTACTTCTATGGGTCTCAGGAGGACCACCCCACCCACCCCTACACGAGGTAACCTAGACCATGTCTGGAATCCCCCTAGTCTCCCCCTACCCCAAACACTGAAACCAACAGAAGAAAGGGGAACTTCAGGAAGTGTCCCGTGTCGCCCAGTTTCGATCCTGTTCTTAGTCTGTACTGGGTTGGGAGAAGTGTGGTATTCACACCTCTAGGGCAAGGACTGTAAATCCTGGAAGGATGAGACAGAACTAAGAGCTTGACTGCCCAGTGCCAAAGCAAAAAGAGCAGCAGTCTTCTTTACAAGGCTCCATTTGTGAGCATGGTCAGCAGAGAAGCTGGAGAGAGCCACAGCCCAGGGAGTGCACTGGGCCTTTCCAGACCTGAGAGATGCTGAATCACTGGAGGATGACCAACAGAGGGGCCTGGCTGTTGCCTACCTGCAGCCTGGTGCCAACCAGGCAGACACCACAATATCCACGGACAGAAGCACAGACCATGAAAGCTGCACACACCTACAGACAACCAAAGTAAGCCTCAAAGAGTTAATGGGATAGACCTGGAAACCTGAGGGTCTGGGCTGGCCTAGAGGCTGGTGGACCCAGGACAGCTAAACCAGCAGAGGAAAAAGAAAATCCAATGGAGCAAGGGGAGGGCAGAAGACTACGGGATTGAGAGTGGGTAAAAAGGGAATGGGGACGCTTCATCTGGGAAGGCTGATATACCTACTAGACAGAGCTAAAGTGAGAGTGGGTGACCTGGAGCTCAGAGATCAAGACCAGCATTGGATATTGGATTCCAGGAATGAAGCTAAAAGAAGGTAAATTTCTCAAGAGAAAGGCTACCAGTGGAACTGTGGGGACCAGGCAGCACATTTGTAGGTGGGGACCAGGCAGTACAGACGCAGGTATGGACCTGGCAGTACATCTGTGGGTAGGGAAAAGACACTGCAGCTGTGGGTGGGACAAGGCAGTACAGCTGTAGGTGAGAGTCAGACAGTACAGCTGTAGATGGTGCAAGGAAGTACAAATGCAGGTAAAGACCAGGCAGTACAGCTGTAGGTGGGAACCAAGCAGTACAGCTGTAGGTGGGGAGCAGGCAGTACAGATTCAGATGGGGAGCAGGCAGTACAGATGCAGA
>NW_022196912.1:127172222-127172439 GCF_008632895.1 Mastomys coucha | reverse complement strand
AGCTGTAGGTGGGGAGCAGGCAGTACAGCTGTAGGTGGGGAGCGGGCAGTACAGCTGTAGGTGGGGAGTGGGCAGTACACCTGTAGGTGGGGAACAGGCAGTACAGATTCAGATGGGGAGCAGGCAGTACAGATGCAGATGGGAACCACGCAGTACAGCTGTAGGTGGGGAGCGGGCAGTACAGCTGTAGGTGGGGAGCAGGCAGTACAGCTGTAGG
>NW_022196912.1:127124235-127170481 GCF_008632895.1 Mastomys coucha | reverse complement strand
GGAGCAGGCAGTACAGCTGTAGGTGGGAACCAGGCAGTACAGATGCAGGTGGGGAGCAGGCAGTACAGATGCAGGTGGGGAGCAGGCAGTACAGCTGCAGGTGAGGAGCGGGCAGTACAGCTGCAGGTGGGGAGCAGGCAGTACAGAAGCAGGTGGGGAGCGGGCAGTACAGATGCAGGTGGGGAGCAGGCAGTATAGCTGCTGGTGGGGAGCGGGCAGTACAGATGCAGGTGGGGAGCAGGCAGTACAGCTGTAGGTGGGGAGCAGGCAGTACACCTGTAGGTGGGGAGCAGGCAGTATAGATGCAGGTGGGGAGCAGGCAGTATAGCTGCAGGTGGGGAGCAGGCAGTACAGCTGCAGGTGGGGAGCAGGCAGTACAGAAGCAGGTGGGGAGCAGGCAGTACAGCTGCAGGTGGGGAGCGGGCAGTACAGCTGTAGGTGGGGAGCGGGCAGTACAGCTGTAGGTGGGGAGCAGGCAGTACAGCTGCAGGTGGGGAGCGGGCAGTACAGATGCAGGTGGGGAGCGGGCAGTACAGCTGTAGGTGGGGAGCAGGCAGTACAGCTGTATGTGGGCACCAGGCAGTACAGATGCAGGTGGGGAGCAGGCAGTACAGCTGTAGGTGGGAACCAGGCAGTACAGATGCAGGTGGGGAGCAGGCAGTACAGCTGTAGGTGGGAACCAGGCAATACAGCTGTAGGTGGGGAGCAGGCAGTACAGATGCAGGTGGGGAGCAGGTAGTACAGCTGTAGGTGGGGACCAGGTAGTACAGATGTAGGTGGGGAGCAGGCAGTACAGATGCAGGTGGGGAGCAGGCAGTACAGCTGTAGGTGGGGAGCAGGCAGTACAGATGCAGGTGGGGAGCAGGCAGTACACCTGTAGGTGGGGAGCACGCAGTATAGATGCAGGTGGGGAGCAGGCAGTACAGATGTAGATGGGGAGCAGGCAGTACAGCTGTAGGTGGGGAGCAGGCAGTACAGCTGTATGTGGGCACCAGGCAGTACAGATGCAGGTGAGGAGCAGGCAGTACAGCTATAGGTGGGGAGCAGGTAGTACAGATGCAGGAGAGCCAAGGAGAAAAAGAGTAGTACAGAGCCATGCTAGCTCCAAAAGCTCAGAAGACCTGAGCAGCTATGGGGAATCTGGGGGTGGTGGGAGTTGGGAGGACCAAGCCAAACAGCTATAAGAAAGCTAGGGCTGATAGTGGCACAGGAAACAAGCTAAGGAGCTACAGAGGGGCAAGGGCTGGGGCAGGTGAGATTACTAGGGGTCTAGGGCACCCTCCAGGGACCAGAAAAAGATTTATAGGAGTTCTTGAGCAGGAAGGAATTGGGAAGGCAGGCTGAGTATCTGTAAAGATACTGTGGAACTTGACAGTCTGTATCTCAGAGTTACCATAAGGGCTTAGGGACCAATCTGAGCAGCTCTGGGAGACCTGGGGATGATAGGAATGTGGGGGGCCAACCCTAGCAGCTCTGGGGGACCTGGGGGTGATAGGAATGTGGGGGCCAACACTAACAGCTTTGGGGGACCTGGGGATGGTAGGAATGTGGGGAGACAGTCATAGCAAGCAGCTCTGGGGGTCCTGAGGATGGTAGGAATGTGGGGGATCAATGCTAGCAGCTATGGGAGACCTGGGGATGGTAGGAATGTGGGGGGACAGTCATAGCAGATCTGGGGAATGAGGGATGAAAGGAATGTGGAGACCAGTGCTTGCACCTATGGAGGAGCTGGGTATGGTAGGAATGTGAGGGAACAGTCCTGGCAGCTATGGGGGAGCAGGGGCAGATAAGACTGAAGGACCAGTCCTAGCGGCTGTGGGAACCTGTGTGAAGGTGGTCATAGGGGACCAAACCTACTGTTGTGGGGCAACTGGGGCAGGTAAGAGTGTAAGGAACCATCTTGCAGTACCTGAGGCTGATAGGAGTGTAAGGGACCAGATTCAGTAGCTATGGGGAACTGAACTTTGGAGTATAGGTAAGCCTGCTGAAAAGCTGCAGTGCAACTGGAACAGGTCAGGTGTAAGGAACCAGACCCAACAACTACGGAAAACCTAAGGAAAGTAGTGATGTGGGGAGCCATATTCAGCAGATATGGGGAGCTTGGGCATGTGGAAATATGAGAGGTCAGAACCGGCAGCTATGGGGAAACTTTAAAGTATAAGCAAGTGTACTGAGAAGCTCTAGCAGAGCTGAAACAGATCCTATGGAGGAGCTAAGAAGGTGGGAGTGTGAGGAACCAGGCCAAGCAGCTGTGGAAGGGCTGGGACAGGTGAGGGTATAGGACATGAGGGTAAACAGCTACAGGAAACCTGAGGCTTGTGGAAAGGGAGGGGTGTTCGGCTGAGCAGCTACAGGAAAACTAGGGCAAGTCTGGATCACAGGAACCAGGGCAAGTAGCTTGCAGAGAGCAAGGACTAGTGCTATGGAGCTAAGTCAAGCAGCTACTGGAGTCTGGGGCTGACAGAGATGCCCGGAATGGCTGAGGAACTACACAGAGTCTGGAGGTCCAAGAAACACAGGAGCTCAAGAATGAGGATAGCCCTGAGCAGATGGGAGAGAGTGGCAGGCTGAGCGTTTACAGAGGGCTATACTCGTTATCACAGAAAGGGTTCCAGAGCAGTGGCAGGAGGTTAGGTGACAGGGCAGTTACAAGGGCTCAGAGACAGGAGGGAGTGTTGGAACCCAGAGAAGTTCTAGAGTGTCTGGGGACCAAGCTGCGCAATTACAGGAGAGGTGGGGCTAGTGGAGCTGTGGGACACCAGACAGTGTAGCTACAGGAGAGCTGGGGATGACAGGAGTATGACAGACCCAGCCAGGTAGCCACTGAAGAGCTGGGGTTGTTATTAGGCGGGTGGAGAAACAGGCTAAGCAGCTCTATAGAGGTTGGAGACTTGTTAGCATGTGGAGAACCAAGCTAAGCAGCTTGGTTCAGGGGGCTTGAGTGGAGGGGCCCTAACAGGGTCCACAGTAACCATATAATGTAGAGAACTGGCTTGAAAATATGCAGGGGAGCTGGTACTGGTAAAAGTACAAAGAATCAAGCATCTGTAAGAGAGTAGGAAAAATGGGATTGATGGGGATCCAGGAAAACGACAGGAGGTGGCCCTAACAGGGACATCTGTGAGCTCAGGTCACACATACATCGAAAGAACAGGGGAAGGAGAGGTGGTAGAATGTTTCCAAGCCTTCCTGTGCAGGCCAGTGCAGCAACCAGGAAGAGGAGCAGACCAACAGGAATGGGAAAGCTGAATTCAGCAGGGTGTGAGAAACAGCGATGAGGTTGGATGGCTGGCAAGAGAGCAACCTAGTGGGAAAGAGGGTGATTTAGCTACCCTGACTTCATGCTGACAGGGACTGGGCAACAGACAGAAGGATAAGAAAGCCAAGAGCTCATTGGCTGCAGCTATTCCAGCTGTCTGTTCTGATGGTGGGGAAGGGACTAAGCACCTGTTAGCTGCTGAGACCAGAACAGGAAAACTTCCAGAGCTGGGAGCATGGGAGAACAGGGGAGTGTGAGATCCATGGGATCTAGAAGCTCATCTCACAGGGTGAAAAATCTCTTCAAGACTTCTTCACAGAGAGGAGAACATGATGGGGATCCAGGAAGTGACAAGGTTCCTCCCTTACACGCTTCATGACAGAGGAGAGTGGGGCTCAGGCAGACAGAGCAGCTGTGTGTGAGCTGGATAAGGAACAGGCAACACGAAGAGAAGGGAAAGGACTTGGGGCTCTACAGAATTCAGGCAGAAGAACAGCTTGGCTGCAGAGAGTCCCAGGGGCCAGCAGAGAGGTGTGATTGAGCAGAACATAGGCAGAAAAAGGCCTTGGCACTGGAATTCTCAAACAAACCATATGGGTTAAAGTCACAGGATTAAAGTTCTAGTGCCAGAGGTCCTAGCTCTGATCCTGGAAGCTTACGGGAACATAAGGCAGGAGGTGAAACTTCTTATGACAGCATGAAGCAGCCTGAGGTCCCCCACAGAAGAGAGGCGGGGCACTCTCATAATTTGAGCAGGAGATTGTGGAAGGTAGTATACAGGAGAGGTAGAAAGACCAGAAAGGTCCTGGCATTAAGAATGAATGATCATTAGTGCTACTTTTGTCCTATGAAAGCAAAGGCAAGGAAAATAGATGATAAACTAATCCTCTTTTGCAACCCAGAACTCATTGTTCAATATGATTTTGATACAAACAAGAAAAAAAAATGTGCTATTATGAATGAAAAAGAATTAACCAGAAGCAACAGGGATGGGTGACTAGATATCTTCCAGAAGAATGCAGTACACACTCCTATTTCAAGGGCTACTGACAAGAGAAAGGGACTTTTATGGATTTTGACTATATTAGCAAGATCAGGGTAGACCCAGGGCAGTGTAAAGAATGAGGAAGGGGGAGGAAGGCGGCAGAGCTGATCAGGTGCTCATCAGGAGGACTGAGCTGTGTAGCACAAGTAACAGATTGTGGCCATCTGTGTCAAGACAGAAAGGCGGCACACACTACAAGGTATAGGGTAGGGAATCATTAGTGATCCTTAGGAATCAGGGAGCAAGGTCCAAGGAGAGCTAAAGTCATGGATTGGAACCTAGAGTAGAGATTTGGGAGACAGAGCTTGCATAAGAGTAGAAGGGGCTTTGGAAGGGCCTCATCACTATGTATCCTCATCGGGATACATAGGGCTGGAGAGATGGCTTGGTGGTTAAAAGCAATAGCTGCTCTCCCAGAAGACCCAGGTTCAGTCTCCAAAAAGCACATGGCATCTTACAACTATCTGTAAGAAACTCCAGTTTCTGGGTATTCAACACCCTCTTCTACCTGCACAGGCATCAGGCACACACATACTACACAAATTCACACATCTAAAATAAAATACATTTAAAAATTAAGGTCAGGGGGCAGGGTCTGGAGGTGGAGGCTGCTGACCCTGCTTCTCTCAGATCAACTGGAGAAGACATAGCCTTTAGAGCAAAGCTAAGACCAGAACCTCTGCAAATATCTGAGGCCACCCATGTCAGAAAAGCTCACACATCCTCCTCTCTTGCAGCCAAAACAACACCACCATCTGTCTATCCACTGGCCCCTGGGTGTGGACATACAACTGACTCCTCGGTGACTCTGGGATGCCTGGTCAAGGGCTATTTCCCTGAGCCAGTGACCGTGACCTGGAACTCTGGAGCCCTGTCCAGCAATGTGCACACCTTCCCAGCTGTCCTGCAATCTGGACTTTACTCCCTCAGCAGCTCAGTGACTGTATCCTCCAGCACCTGGCCCAGCCAGACCGTCACCTGCAACGTAGACCACCCAGCCAGCAAGACCAAGGTGGACAAGAAAATTGGTGAGATGACAACCAGGGGAGGTGGGGTTCACTAGAGATGAGGCTCAGGCATTAGCCTACCTAGACCAACCAGGCTGGGCAGCCATCACCAGAGAGGGGACCTTAGCCCAGGAGAGGAGGAGATAATGTCTCTGCCTCCCTCATGGACACCTCTAACTATGACCAGCCACACTCTATGACATGATCCTCTAGGATAGATGTCCTTGTCAGTTCCAGGATCATCCTGGCCTAAGCCCATACCCAGGGACAAACTCTCTTCTCCGGGTTTGGTGCCTTCTCTCCTTCAAACCCCAGTAATAGCCAGCATTTTCTCCATTCAGATCCCAGAAAACTCACTCAGACTGGTACCTGCCTTCCATGCCAGGAGTGTCGCAAATGCCCACGTAAGTCTCTAGACCTGAGCTCCACTCCCAGGAGGATGGCAAGTGCTGTAAACATCCCTGCACTGGAGGGTGAGCCATGTACAGACCCATTTCCATCTCTCCTCAACAGCTCCTGAACTCTTGGGTGGACCATCCATCTTCATCTTCCCCCCAAAGCCCAAGGATGTACTCATGATCTCCCTGAACCCCAAGGTCACATGTGTGGTGGTGGATGTGAGCGAGGAAGAGCCAGATGTCCAGGTCAGCTGGTTCGTAAACAATGTAGAAGTACACACGGCTCAGACGCAGACCCATGAGGAGCGGTACAACAGTACCTTCCGGGTGGTCAGTGCCCTCCCCATCCAGCACCAGGACTGGATGAGTGGCAAGGAGTTCAAATGCAAGGTCAAAAACAAAGCCCTCCCAGGCCCCGTCGAGAGAATCATCTCAAAACCCAAAGGTGGGAGCTGCAGGCTGACGGCATGGGGGCTGGGGTGGGCATAAGAATAAATGCCTGTATAGACAGCACTAAACTTTAGCCATGACCTCTTTGTCTGCTTCTAACCCCACAGGGCTAGTCAGAGAGCCACAGGTATATGTCTTGCCTCCACCAGCAGAACAGATGACCAAGAAAATGGTCAGTCTGACCTGCATGGTCACAGGTTTCATCCCTAAAGAGATCGATGTGGAGTGGACAAGCGACGGGCTTATAGAGCAGAACTACAAGAACACTGAACCACTCCTGGACTCCGATGGTTCTTACTTCTTATACAGCAAGCTCGAAGTGGAAAAGAGGATCTGGGAGCAAAAACGCACCTTCACCTGCTCAGTGGTACACGAGGGTCTGCGCAATCACCACACGACAAAGAGCATCTCCCGGTCTCTGGGTAAATGAGCTCAGCACCCGGAAAGCTCTCATGTCCTAAGAGACACTGACACCCATCTCCACCCTTCCCTTGTATAAATAAAGCACCCAGAACTGCCCTGGGACCCTGTAAAACTGTCCTGGTTTTTTCCAAGTTATATAGCCTAGGTGATGGGCTGAGAGATCTGGTCAGGTTTTGAGGACAGAGTTCTCTTTAGGAAGAGAAGGAGGTCTTTGCACTGTCGAGTCAGAACTCAGGAGTCATTCTGGCCTGGAGTGTTGGGGCTTAGCTTTAAGCAGTACCTTTTCCTTGCCTTCCCACTAAACCAGCAGCTGCCAGAGAGATAATCTTAGGACACCTCCAAGGAAAGATGCACACAAACCCACCTCCCACAGGCTGTTTCTGTCCCCTTCCCCACTTCTCTACCTAAGGGTTTCTCTGAGTCTACTGCAGAGGCACACACGGTCAGAGGCATGCCAGAGACCCTTGCCATCCCTACACTCAGGCAGCTTTGCATGGACTAGGTCTGCACACCCATAGAGACTACTCACTCATGCTTGTGCCACATGACACTTGCTGCCCCAAGGGAGGGACTATTAGATATCCACATGCACGCTGAATCTTGACCCATTCCAATTAGCCTGCTGAACATCATCCAGTCCATATAGCACATGTATCCATGTGCACACGTGCACTCATACATGTAGCACACTGTGTGCCCTGCATGACACCTACATCCAGCAATGTATCAGCATATCCACGACCAAAATTCAATGCCCACATTTCTGCCATCACAGTCAGACACAGCTTTCCTCTTCTGAGGCCACTGCATTGTATGCTCAACATGAGATCTCTGAAGCCAGATCCATCTCTGGTACCTCAGGGCCATGCTTCAACCCGACATGAACTATACAACCCATAGCCTTAATGGTCTGAATCACTTCACACTGGAATTTTTCCAAGATCAGACAAGACCAACCACAAGTCATGCTGGTGACTGGAGAACAGGCAAAAGTGTCAGGCCAACTGTGTAGCCACTGTCCCACTGTGGTCACAGGCCCTGCTGACCCTTCACATTCTCCTGTACTGAAGAAAAGAAGGATGAGGCAAACAGAGAGGGCCCTTGCACAATCCAGGCCACAATGAGGTCCATTGTGTTCGTAAGACCCCAAGGCATTAGTGGAGTCAGGAGGAGGGAGCTGAGACTGTGTCCCAGAGGGAAAGGAAAGGAAATGAGCCCCAGAGAGGGTCTGCTGGCCCAGTCACACTGGGGCTTTCTCCTCCGACTCCATGCAGACCTGCTTGCCACATAGGGAATCTCTCACAGCCCCCACCTTATTGGGACAAACACTGACTGCCCTCTCTGTCCAGGGCTGGAACTGGATGAGACCTGTGCTGAGGCCCAGGATGGGGAGCTGGATGGGCTCTGGACGACCATCACCATCTTCATCAGCCTCTTCCTGCTCAGTGTGTGCTACAGCGCCTCTGTCACACTCTTCAAGGTTGGCACTGTCCCCACCTTCTGCTGTGATGTCTGTCTTCTCACTCCTCCCCTGATGTAGTAGGATGTCCCTTTGCTGTCCCCACTCTGTCCCACACACCATTTCCACCATTCCCTGAGCCATCCCACATTGCTCCGTATGACTCCACATGGTGTCCCATACTGTCTGCTCTTCTGTCTATCTGGCTGTCCTGTGTGATCCTCGTACTATCTTATGAAAATCCCTTGCATTCCACACTACACTTCATGAGGTCCATGCTGCCTACCACACTACCCCCTTGATGTCCCCATCAGCCTCCCCATGGCCCGGGTACTCTGTGAGATATCCTCATACTGTCTCCACCCTGACACCTTGCCATCCCCAGTCTCCTACCTGTATAAAAGGAACTGCAGGAGGAACTGCCCCTCTCGGGCCCACAGGACTGATTGGCCCGAGCACAGGTGTGATTCTGACTTACTCTCCCTCCCCACAGGTGAAGTGGCTCTACTCCTCAGTGGTGGAGCTGAAGCAGACACTCTCCCCTGACTACAGAAACATGATTGGGCAGGGAGCCTAGGCCACTTCCTCTGGGACTAGCAAGCTTCCTAGGCCCTGCAGAACCGCATCCCATCCTACTGTGCAGCCTAACATGGAGACCACACTGCCATCTGACATCACCACCTTCTAGCCCTATAACTCTCGGATTCAGAACTCTCCATGCTCTCCTTTTTGGAGGACCATGTGCAAAGCAGGCTTTACCCCAGATCCAAAAAACACTTCCTCAGCAGTTGCCAGATAACTAACTGATTGGGGCCAGAAGAACCATCTCCTTCCAAACCAGCACCAGGGGATCTGAGATCTCAGAATGTTTGCCTAAGAGGAGCTGGGGGTCCACTTTGCCTGAGGCCAACTGCATGGGAATGAGCCCTGGAGTTGGCCTGACCCACACATTTTTGTCTCAAATGGGTCTTCCCAGAAAGGGTAACATTTTCAGATCCTTGGAAGGAGACATCTGCTAGGAAGACCAGGGTCACCACAGCCCAAAGGGTCACTCTGACCACCTTCGCACCAGCTATACTTGGCCAGCTTCCTTCCCGGTACTTCTGTGAACCCTGGGCTGAGGAAAGGGTCTGTAATCTTCAAACTGTTGAGACGAGCTTCCTGAAGATGAGGCTCCTTGTGCAGTCATCTATTCCTACTACCCACCCAACATGCTGGATTCTCAGATGCAGGATCCAATCCACAGACACCATTGACCACACAACCTCGAGACAAGGCCACTGCCACCTCCACAGAGACTCCATCCCCACTCTGCAGAGGCAGAAGGACTGCTTTGTGGAGCCTCTGCAAAGCCCTAGCAGGGACAAGTGCATAGACCACTGAGTACTGGCTAGGTGACCAGGCAAGAAAACCTCCAGGAGAGGGCCCTGATGAGAAGATTCCTGTTGGGCTCAAAAAAATTGGGGCAGGAAAGCAGGATCAATTGGCAGAGGTGTGAACATATCATTAGAGGAAAGCCCTGAATTCACAGGTCTGCCCTGCAGGCCTGACGTCCAGACTACACATACTACAACAGAAAACATCAGTTGCAGTGGACGTCTAAGAGGACCAACTTGGAATACTAGGGCTGCTGTGGCCAGTGGAGAGTAGCCCTGTATCTATTTCTCCATCTATTTCTTATTGGTCTCCTCTCGTGACCAATAAGAAGCCAGAGTCTTCAAACAGAAAGAAAGAATGTGCACCAGCTTTTCTGTGACTGGTAGGAAGTGCTTAGAGAGCTTAGACTTTTAACAGCTTCTTTTTTCTAGAGACCATGAATGTATTTAAGCTCTCTCTCTCTTTCTCTCTTTCCCTCTCTCTCTCTCTTTCTCTCTCTCTCTCTCTCTCTCTCTCTCTCTCTCTCTCTCTCTCTCTCTCTCTCTCTCTCTCTCTCTCTCTCTCTCTCTCTCTCTCTTTCCCTTTCTTTCTCCCTCCCTCCCTCCCTCTCTCTCTCTCTCCTTTTCTCTGCCTCCCCCTCTGTGTGTGTGTGTGTGTGTGTAAACAACACACATTGTTGTTTTGACATTTGAAATAATAAAACATTTTAAATATTCTGTATCTCATGGTGCCCATTCTGTGTGGATCAGCCCTAAAACCCAGAAACAGGGCACAATTAAACAGACCAGTGACCCATGAACACCCCTCTACCTCCCTCCTGATCCTGTCCTCCAAGGACTCCCTCAGTGAGCCCCTCACAGCTGGGTTCCAGCCCTGGCAGAGCCACCAAGAGCTTGGGTACCTCCTCCACACAGAAATTTTTTTCCTAGCTGGAGGCTGCGGAGCAGGGCTAGTGCCCAGGGTGGACTCAGGTGAGCTAGATAGAGCCTCCCATGCCAGCTGAGAAGCATGTGCTATCACCGGCCTTGGGCTGCTATGGATTCAGCAAAGGACATGGATCCAGCTACCTCCATAGCTGATGCTTATTCTCTCAAGCTGTATTCAGAGAAGTTCCAGATCAGTTGTTGACAGGGTGTGTTCTCAGCAAGGCTCTTCTTGCCTAGTAGGTGCCTTCTCCCCCATAGGACCTCACAGACTCTCCATCTGTGTGTCTGTATTCTGATTTCTTCTCATAAGTGCACAGTCAGGCTGGAAGAGGTACACCCTAGCCCTCATTGTAACTTACCAGTTTATGATCATGTCTGCAAACACAGGCTCAGTCTGAGGCCCCAGTGGCTTAAATTTCAATTAGTGATTCTTCCAGGGACCAAATTTAGTCCACACTAGCTCTCCCTGTGGCTCCAAACGTTCATATTCTTCTTACATACAATGCCCCTCCCCCATGCCAATATCCCAAAGTCTCGCCCTTCTGGCATTCAGCTCTATCCCAAGTCTCTCCTAAGGTCTGCTAGTCAAGTAAGGATCAGATTGTACAGGGTTTGATCTGAGATAGGATTCAGCCCCCCTAGGCCATAGCTATTAGGAGGAAGGAGGAGAGAAGCACAGAGGAGAGAGGTAGACCACGATGAACTGGGCAGATTGATAATGTGCTGTAGAGAAGAAAGCTGAGGGTAAGTGGGGTCCCCTCCCACTCATGTCAAGGTGACAGTTTCTAAGGGAGAGTGAGGGATTTGGAGAGAGAAGTGAAGGCTCCACAGAGTTGGAAAAGTAAAAGATTATAGTGGTGGCCAGGGTGTTTACAATGTCTGTTTTCTGTCATGGTTAACATCAGGATTCTGTGCTACTGTGTAGATCAAGGGATATAGGTTCCACATCTTTATGTGGCATTGTGGAGGAGTTTGGACCAGACAGATACTCCTGGGACATAAGCAATATGGACACCTGCAGGGGAAGAAATAGGATGATTTACAACCAAAGGCCTCCTCATCAGACGCCCAAGAGCAGGAGTCAGACACTGGTTGAGCAGTCAGCATCTCCCAGCATTTCCCAGGTGGTGTTTAGTAGCTGGGACATCTTAGGACTGTGGCCTTGGCTGTGATGTGAAACACTATCTGTTCTGGTCTGTAGAAGTGACAGTGGAGGCTGAATGAAGGAGATTCAGGACTGGACAAAAAGATCAGGTCAACAAAGCTGCAGCCAAGACAGAAGCTAGCTTGGCCGGCACCATGGTGGCTTCCGTGGACAATTCTGTTTTACCCAGGACAGGAGAGAGCATAGTCGTGTGAATGACACTACTCCGATGGGAGTCACACAGACGGGCAGTAGAGCCTGGGGTCAGCCCTCATTCTCTCTTTCACCTCAGCCACCTAAGCAAGGTCAACTAGCCAGTGAGACCAGTGAGATCCTGCCCATGCTTCTCTCGCTATCTTCCCTGGAGCAAGGGTTGGCCTCCGGCTGCTTCAGCTTATTTTTAACCTTTTTTATTAGATATTTTCTTTATTTACATTTCAAATTGTTCTCCCCTTTCCTGGTTTCCCCTCTGAAAAAAAAAACTATTCCCTCCTCCCTCCCCCTGCTCATCAACTCACCATCTCCCCATTCCTAGCCCTGGCATTCCCCTACACTGGGGCATCTAGCCTTCACAGGACCAAAGGCCTCTCCTCCCATTGATGACCAACTAGGCCATCCTCTGCTACATATGCAGCTGGAGCCAAATGTATATATTTATTTCATGTGTACATGAGTGTGCCTGTGTGTGTGTGTGTGTGTGTATGTGTGTCTGTGTGTCTGTGTGTATGTGTCTGTGTCTGTGTGTGTCTGTGTGTATCTGTGTGTCTGTGTGTGTCTGTGTGTCTGTGTGTGTCTGTGTGTGTCTGTGTCTGTGTGTGTCTCTGTGTGTCTGTGTGTCTGTGTGTATCTGTGTGTGTCGTGTGCTTGCAGGAGAACATAGAAGTGAGAAGAGGCATCAGATCCCCTAGAAATGGAATCATAGATGGTTGTGAGCCACCAGGTAGACGGTAGGAATTGAACCCATATCCTCTGAAAGACCAGTAAATGTTCTTACTCCAGCTCTTCTCAACCTCTTACTGGAAGATGGTCCCAAACCAATGAGGAAGCACAGATTTGCCACCTCCAAACCCTTCCCCTGCACGACCCTCCACCATCTCCTGTGTCCCATGGCAGGGGCTTCCCATAGGAAGTGCCATAGCCTCCTAACCCCTTAAACCTCCATCAGCACTATAAACATATAGATACAAGTACCATAACTACTGGACACACCTCCTGACCCGCCAACTCTGAGCCAACTGATTTCAAGCTGCGATTTACTGGACGCGTCATCCATCTGGTAAAACCTATCTGAGTCCTGTCTTCCTGACATCTCTTAGGTGACATTCATGGTGTGTGTCCTGTATCATAACATGTATGTGTGACATTCATACCCTGTATAACCACATATGACATATGTGTGAGGCATCTCCACCGACGTCTGTGGTGGACATCTGTGATACAGCTTTTATGACATATGTGTGAAACTTCTATAGAGGAGGACATCAATTGCAGAATACCCGTGCTAGCCAGTGGCCAGGACTGCCCAGGCAGCTAATGACACTTAACCCACTTGCATTCTGTCACAGTCTGGGATTCATAACATGACACAAACACCAATTGCAGCACCTGGTCTGCATGAGATGTGATATATGTACACACATAACATGTACCCACACAAACAACATGAAAACTGTCTCAGAACACACAGACAGACATGTCCACATGGGCATCACAGTCTGGTATCGTGCAATGGCCACAGCACAGGGATCGTGTATGATGCAGTCACACAAGTACTTACAAGAACATATATGTTAACTAATTCCAAGCACTCCTGGCCTCAGCTTCAGCACTGGCCATGCTGGCCCAGCACTCTGCCCATGCCTCAAGCTTTGCACATACAGATCCTCCACTATACTCCCTTCCTGCGTTTACCCCACTACCTTCAGCACACCACCAACCTCTCTTCCATGACTGCCCCATCCAATCTAGCATGGAGTCCGACTACTGTGCTAGCCTAGTTCATTCAGTGACCATGGGTGTCCATCTTTCAGTGAAACATGAGCTCTGAGGAAGGAATGTCCCTCCAGATCCATGTTCCTGCAGGTCTATCCAATTGTTGGATGTTTATGATGAAGTCACACCAGGTCCCTCACCCCTAACTAGCCTTCTATTCTAGCACAGTTGTGTGCTAGGAACTAAGAGGATGGTCAAGGTAGGACATGACGCTGGCCAACTGTGCAGACCAGTAGGTCCGTGTGCTGAACTTCAACTCTAAGTCTCCCTCACGTCTACTGTGTAGCCACAGGATCTTTCCCCCAAAGCAAGGTACAGATACCACATAGAGGAAGGAGACCAAGCGGATGGGGCTCCCTCAGAGCAGGCGGGGAAGAGGCAGACTGCAGGGAACAAAGGATATGCTAGACTTAGGGAAGCCATCCTCCCCTCTTTCTTCCCAAGCACATATTTTATTCTAGTATCAGCTCCATCACTATTCACTCCATGCTCGAGTATCTACCCATGGGAGAAAGACCCCAGCCTCAGCCAGGATGTGCATGAGAGTAGCCACAGTGTGAGTCCATATGGTTCTGTTCTTTTGCCCCAAAATGTCATGTTCCAAAAGTACTTGCTCCTTTGTCCTATGCCCCAGAAAAGAGACCAAACACTGTGGTAGACACAGGAACAAGAACAAGACGGTACTGCTGTTCTTCTACAGGCATCGCTTGTTGTCACCCTTATGCCTGGCAAAGTTATGTCATCAAAATGCTAGTCCTGGCTTTAATTACATACTTAGTAATATATATAAATATATGTGCTAGACAACAGTTAAAGAAATAAAGACAATGTTGGAGGGAGGAAATGAAAGTGGGAAATGATATAATAATTATATTTTCATCACAAAAATAAGGATATGTGTTTTATTTCTGGCCCTGGGCTAAGGGTATAGTTCAATTGTTAAAGTACTTATATGATGGGCTGGCGAGATGGCTCAGAGGGTAAGAGCACTAACTGCTCTTCCAAAGGTCCTGAGTTCAGATACCAGCAACCACATGGTGGCTGACAACCACCCATAATGAGATCTGACGCCCTCTTTGCGTATGAAGACAGCTAGAGTGAATTACACTGGAGCAAGCGGGACAGCAAGAGGTCCAGAGTTCAATTCCCAGCAGCCACACGCATGATGGCTCACGGCCATCTGTACAGCTACAGTGTACTCATACACATAAAATAAATAAAAATAAAAATCTTTGAAAAAAAAGTACTTATATGGCATGCAGGAAGCCCTGGATCTAATCTCCATAAATAAACCAACTGTGGTCACGCATACCTGTAATCCCAATACTCCAAAGGCAGATGCAGGAGGATCAGGCCTTTGAAGTCATTCTTGGCTACATAGCAAACTAGAAACCAGCCTTTTCTTTAATAATAATAATAATAATAATAATAATAATAATAATCCTGATCTTTCACTTGAAGTAAATTTATCCATTAGTTGTACCTGAAACCACACCATGTTAGATTTTATTTCAGGGTTTCAGAGAAAAGTGCCCACTCCAGAGAAGCACAAGTAGTGGGAGACAGTGGAGAGAGGGTTGGTAGGTGAACCCATGAACAACATACGACAGAGCTGGAGAACAATAAGGATGATAGGTAGGTAGAAACAGAGGGATAATACATAATAGGCATTGAAGTTTTATGGTTCACCTTGACTGAGCTAAGGGAGTGAAGGACTTTCCGGAGGTGTCAGGTCTTGAGGGCTCTGATTTAACCCCTTGGTGGAGTCAGAAGTCAATGGCATTATGGAAAAGTGCTGAACTGTAGGAAGAAGGCCAGGCAGACGAAACAAGTTACTGTGGGTGCACACTGGTCACTCTATCTCACACTATACTCCCATTATCTCTACTTCTCTTCAGTCAAGAAACCAACAGCCTCTTCCACACAACCCCGCTGCCAAGATGGCCCTAAGCACATAAAGTCAAACAAAAATAGATCTCTTCCCCCTTAACTTTCTTTGAGGTATCTGGTCATCCCAGCTCCCAGCAAGTCACACAGAGAGCTCCTATGGGCAAGCATTTCCACCTCTACCCTTTTTCTATCACAAATCACTGGCTATTTGAAGTTTTTCAGACAGCTAGAAAATGGCTCCCTTAGCACCGATGGCCCTGAGCTCAAGAGACTCACCTGCTGGCTTGCAAACCCAGAGGCTTGTGGCACTAAACCTGGAAACCTGGTGGTGTGTTGCTTTAGGAAGAGAGAATGCTGGCATCCAGAAGCTAAGTGACTGCTTCTAGGCTTTGGAACTGGTCTTCTACATCACTCCCTACATCCAACTCTTCTCAGCTTGTCATCTTCTCAGTAGTGCCACCGTCCTTCATCACCTTAGATTCTTGCAGATGCTGCCCTCGATGGCTCACTGGCTCCTCAACTACTCCCTGCCACTGTCACCCTCAGGGCTGGAAACCTGAAGCCTTGTCTGCTCTTTGTGCAGTAACACAGCCTACTTTACCCATGACAAAGACCATAAGGAGACTTGGAGACCATTTGGGGAAAGCCTTGATCAGGGCCTAATGTTGCTTGTACACGTGGATCAGGAATCATCCATTGGAGAGAAGCCTCAAAAAATAATAGGGAACAAACTGTTTGTAGAGACAGAATAGGGTCCGTGATACGATCATGCGTGGATTATACTCCCAGCAAGCACCGCCCTGTGTATGCTCAGCTTCCGGTTCCACCAATCACAGCGTTCCCATATGAACCCATCACAAGCCTTGCAGAACCACGAACTGCAGGTCTCAAATAAGTCCAGCTTTCTTTCTGACAATAACCAGGATTTTTTATTTTATTTATTTATCCATTCATTCACTGATTATTTCTCTTTATGTTATTTATTTTTTTAAACTTTTATTGCATTATGATGAGAAAAGTTACATGATTTCAATTTATCTGAATTTGTTAACATTTAAAAACATACTTTAAGTAAATAGAATTAAATCACATTCTTGTTCCCCTTTTGTACTCCAACTCCTCCCAGAGACGACCCCTTCAATACCTACAATATCTTTTTTGCCATATTCCTTAAAATTTATAAAATATTATAACAATAAAAATGAGTATTATAAAAGTTGTTTGATATAAAACAACAATCAGTTTAACAGTCTTATGTAGATGCTCATCTACAGCAATAGTGAAAATACATTTTTCTCAATAAAAATTTTAAATAACTCCAAACATATTAACTGTATATTTCAAAATAATGCATCACTACTAGTATTTTCTTAAATGAACATAAATATGTAAAGTCTTTTTGTTTGTTTGTTTTATATTTAGTAGAGTTTAAAATCTTGGCTCTTACTGTGGGACAAGTCCAAAATAAGAACAATTTTTAGACATTGGATTTTTTGTAATAAGGCTGTACTTGAATGACCCTCACATCACCAAATGATTTTACCTCTATCGTAGCTAAGCTGAGAGTTGACAGTTCTGCTGTACCAAGGAATGAATTGTAGGCACGATTTTTGGTTACAGACTTCCTGCTATGGTCAAAGCTATTTGACTTGAGTGAGTGAATTTATTCTCAGCCCACAGAGAACAGGTTACATTCATTTAAGAAATGGAGTATGTATTAAGATGATCTATCCAAGCCAGGCAGTGTTGACACACGCCTTTAATCCCAACACTTGGGAGGCAGAGGCAGGCAGATTCCTGAGTTTGAGGCCAACCTGGTCTAAAGAGTGAGTTCCAGGACAGCCAGGGATATACGGAGAAACCCTGTCTCGAAAAACCAAAAAAAAAAAAAAAAAAAGATGGTCTATTCATAAAGTCATTCACCAACTGTTTCAGTGAACAATGGTTCTGCTTGGAGGGTGGCACAAACATTAGGTGATGGTAAGAATCTGGTTCATTAGTTGTGATAATTTGGAAAAGCACTCATCTCAGAGAAAGAGTAACTTATAAAGTCCTCTTCTTCAAACTTGATACAAGAGCTACAAATGTCAAGCAAAGCATTCAGTCTCACTCTTTGTTGTTCTCTTACAAACCACCTCCCTAGTTAATCATCTATGTTTCTTTTGGGTATATAAATACTTTTGAAATATATAAGCTGTTCTGAAAACCATAGTATAGTGTAAAAACATGAAATAAACAATACTACTAATAGAGAAGCTGAGATAGGAGAAGCACGATTTCAAGACACAGTAAGACACTGTCATGAGCAAACAAGCTGAAAGTGCATATAGATTATACAATATTGGACCTATTTCTCCAATTATCAAATTAGAGAGACCATTGGATAACAATCAACAAATTCCTAATTCCTCATATTTTTGGATTTCAATCGATTAAGGTATGTTGGTAATATTAATTTTCATATTAAGATATTAAGAAAAAGTAATTCTCACTTCCTGCTGTTTTTGTTGTAAGAGGTGGAATTAGGTTTGCGTGGATTTGTTGAAAGATTACTTTCTTGCTTCTTCTAGGGTGTAGTTTTGCTCCTTATGTTGATGCTTTCCATCTATTATCCTTTGTAGGGCTGGATTTGTGGAAAGATATTGTGTAAATTTTGTTTCGTCATGGAATATCTTGTTTTCTCCATCTATGGTAATTGAGAGTTTTGCTGGGTATAGTAACATGGGCTGGCATTTGTGTTATTGTAGGGTCTGTATGACATCTGCCCAGGATCTTCTAGCTTTCATAGTCTCTAGTGAGAAGTCTGGTGTAATTCTGATAGGCCTGCCTTTATAAGTTACTTGACCTTTTTCCCTTACTGCTTTTAAAAATTCTTTCTTTGTTTAGTGCATTTGGTGTTTTTATTATTATGTGACAGGAGGAATTTCTTTTTTGGTCCAGTCTATTTGGAGTTCTGTAGGCTTCTTGTATGTTCATGGGCATCTCTTTCTTAAGGTTAGGGAAGTTTTCTTCTATAATTTTGTTGAAGATACTTACTGGCCCATTATATTGGGAGTCTTCACTCTCTTCTATACCTATTATCCTTAGGTTTTGTCTTCTCAGTGTGTCTTGGATTTCCTGGATGTTTTTGGTTAGGAGCTTTTTGCTTTTTGCATTTTCTTTGACTGCTGCGTCAATGTTTTCTATGGTGTCTTCTGCCCCTAAGATTTTCTCTTCTATCTCTTGTATTCTGTTGATGATGCTTGCATCTATGACTCCTGATTTCTTTCCTAGGTTTTGTATCTCCAGGGTTGTCTCTCTTTCTGATTTCTTTATCGTTTCTATTTCTATTTTTAGATTCTGGATGGTTTTGCTCATTTCCTTCACCTGTTTGATTGTGTTTTCCTGAAATTCTTTAAGGGATTTTTGTGTTTCCTCTTTAAGAGCTTCTAGCTGTTTATCTGTGTTCTCCTGTATTTCTTTGAAGGTGCTATTTATGTCTTTCTTAAAATCCTGTATCATCACCATGATAAGTGATTTTAGATCTGAATCTTGCTTTTCCGGTGTAATGGTGTGTCCAGGACTTGCTATGGTGGGAGAATTGGGTTCTGATGATGCCAAGTATATCTTGGTTTCTGTTGTTTATTTTCTTACACTTGCCCCCCACCATCTGGTTATCTCTAGTGCTACCTGTCCTTGCTAAATCTGACTGGAGTCAGTCCTTCCTGTGATCCTGGTTGTATCAGAACTCCTCAGAGTCAAGCTGTCTCTGTGATCCTGTGATTCTGAGATCCTGTGACCCTGGGCATGTTAGAGCACCTGGGAGTACAGCTTCCTCTGGGTATTCTGGGACTGGCTGTGGAGCTTGAGCCCAAGGTCTGCTCAGGACAGCTGTTATTTATTTTTTATTTAGTATTTTACATCACACTCACTTCCTCCTCCCAGTCATCCCCTCCCATAACCCTTTCCCCATTGCTGCTCCCTTTCTCCTGTGAGCCAGTGGAGCCCCCCTCTGTGTATCCTCCACCCTAATAATCAGTGGTTTTGAGCCTCCAGGGAAGATGTTCTTCCTCCTCTCTGACCTTGTTGAGAGCCGCTATCCCGAGGTCCTCTGGAGCTACATGTGAAGTCACTTGGAGGTCATAGGTGAAGTGGAGTTTTCCAGACATAGTGCAGCCTGGAACCCTGGTAGCTAGAACAAGGCTGTGGTTTCAGCAGCAGCCATGATTGCAGGATACTTTGCAGCTCAAATATGGCTTCCTCGGAGCTTTGTGGGGTATTCAAAGCATCTAGAATCCCCTGATGAGAGTTCTACTGGTCTCTAAAAGAAACCTAAGACAACTAGATATAGGAAAAGGCTGACCCGACCTGAGTGCATCAAAGGGTCAAATCAGCCTGGCACCCAACAGCTCATTTTACATGAAGAAAAGGTGAACACTACACTATTCCCAATAAAGACTTGTTGTTACACCTACACTAACAACCTTGGCATCCTTAGCAGATGATCCTAGGGAGAGCTGAGTGGTCTCCTCCACTTCACCTCCACCCAGCCACCAAAATAGCACTGTTCTAAGGCACACTTCTGAAACTTACAGAGTTGGGGTAGCAGTAGCAGTCAGACCTTTCCCTGACCCCCAAGATATGACCACACCCACAACCACATAACATGAGTTCCCAGACACTAACAGACACAGTGCATCTTAGACCTGGCCCATTCGGGAATAGATCTGTCATAGCCACTTGAGTAAAGGAGCCACCAAGAGAATGGCTAAAGAAGGACTGGATCCCAGTGGATCCCTGGCCCATGGGAGGAGATGGAAGGAAGGCTAGGTAGGGCAAGACGAGGGCACTAAAGCCACTGTGCTGCTGGGGCCACTGTGGACCCTGATGGGCAGAAAGGGGGTGATCAGCCTGTGGACAGGAGGGAGAGAGGCAAGGATGATGCCTGGAAGCCAGAAGAGTCACGATGAAGTCCTTAGCAGGAAAGAGAGCACCCAGTGTAGTCCTAAGGCTTATGAAGTGGCAACTGCCTCCTCTCCTTCCAGAGGACCACCCATTGCCACCTAATAGAACTCTGAAGACCCAGAACCAGCAGCCCAGCCCAACCTGGGTGTCACAGAAGAATCAGGCCCAGGCAGACTAGACACAAAGGCTCTTGGCCCTCATGGCTGTGAGAGAGGTACTTTCCCACTATTGGGGCACACCACAGACAGAACCACCTGATCCAGTTGGAGCAGAGGCTTCTCACCCCTGCATTTTCCCTCAGAACAGTAGTTCCTTCCAAGGAATCTTCATTTACCCCTCAGGCTCCCACCCATGTCTGTTAGGCTGAAGGGCCAAGCTTGTCACCTCAGACAGACAGTGTATCTGAAAGAGACAAAGCCGGGCAAGACCCCAATTCCCTTGAATCTCACACCCCATTTTCCCAAAATTCCTAACTGCATCTGACCCTTCTGGGCCAGTCCCCAGCCTGCCTGGCCCCGCCACTGTCAGGCAGCTCTCTGATATCTTCCACATACACTTCAACATCCTGCTGTGGAAGTCAGACTTGGCAAGGCCTGAACCCCTTGGTCCCTTTCACTGGGACCATCGACCCTGAGCAGCCAAGGTCCAAAGGATGCAGCTCTCATTTTCTTCCCCAAATCCCTGTGTGCCTCTCTCAAGAATCAGGACTTACGCAGGGCGGTGGTGGCACACACCTTTAATCCCAGAACTTGGGAGGCAGAGGCAGGCAGATTTCTGAGTTTGAGGCCAGCCTGGTCTACAGAGTGAGTTCCAGGACAGCCAGGGCTGCACAGAGAAACCCTGTCTCGAAAAAATAAATAAATAAATAAATAAGAATCAGGACTCACAAGCAAAATTAGTGTCTCCTATAACTTGCATGTATGTGTTCATGGAACTCCCAGGAACCGTAGGCCTACAGAAACATCAGAGTGTAGAGGGAATCCCTGAACCCTGAAGATGACCTTGCTCTACAAAGTTACAGCTGAAACAGACATTGCTAGTACCCCAGGGAGACTGCTGAGCCAAAACCCAGCCCTCACACCATCTTTACCCTCTTACCCTCCCCCCCACCCACCCCCAGCCCCCATACCCCCGGTTAGAGCAGATGTAGACCACAGGCCTGGAAGAGACGTTTTTCTACACTGCTCTGTGAAACCCAGTCACAACCCAGATGTGCTCTGTCCTCTGGGATCCTTGCCAGAGTAGCAGGCAGAGGGCCCCAAGCTGAAAGACAGTCACTTGTGAGTGAGTACCAGGGAAGGCCAACTCCAAAGAAGAGACAGGAACCAGGGTGCCTCTATCAGAAGCCCTGCATGTCGTATCTGGCCCACAGGCTCTTTGTGCATCATTAATAACTTACAAAGTGACTGCCACACTCCTCTGAAGGGCTGTCAAAGGAACAGAAAAGGCAATGGCTAGGGTCCAGTCCCTCCTCAGGGCAGTGGAATTCCAAAGGGGCAGGTGCAGTCACTGCACAACCATGCAAGGCTTTATCAAGAGCTATAAAGAGGAGGCCTGAGACCAATCAACGGAGAGGAAAGAGCCTTGACCAGAGTGTGCAGGTGTGTCTCCTAGAAAGAGGCCTCACCTGGGACCCCACTGTCCCTTAGTCAGCTTCCCAAGAACAGACTAAAAAGGGAACTTCCAAGGCTGCTAAGGCCGGGGGTTCCCACCCCACTTTTAGCTGAGGGCACTGAGGCAGAGCGGCCCCTAGGTACTACCAGCTGGGCATGAATTAATGGTTACCAGAGATTCACAACGTCTGGGAGCCTGTACGGGGGCAGGAGATGGCTGCGAATGAGGACAACCTGGCCAGCCACAGCCACTTACCAGAGGACGGCAGGTATCATAGCCCATGGGACCCTGAGCAAAAGGGTTTGCCTAAGGAGAAGGGACAAACAGATTACAGGGTCCTGGATGGGGAGGGGGATACCCGGCTCCTTCTAACATGTTAGAGGCTGCCTTCTAACATGGATAGTCTCTTGGTCACTGACTGTCCTTTGGCTGCCACTTCCCTGCATTAAGGCACATGGATATTAGAAACTGCTACAACTATCCAGGAAGACAGGGGACTGTGGCTCTCAACCAAACAGGGCTGAGCCAAGAGAACCTGAAAATGTTGTGAGAAGCTCAAAAACCCCAGGATAGCAATTGGTCAGCAAGCCATCAGACAAGGATCCAATGACAAATGACAGCAACAAACTAACAACAAAGAGGACAGTCCACAGCTGGGCTGACCTGGGCAGAAATAGGCTAAGTTGGGTGGGATCTGTGCTGCCCTGGGCTGGAATGAGCCAGGATGAACCAAATGAAGTAGACTGGACTAGTGTGGGCTAGACTGGCCTGGAGTAGGCTAAAACAGCTTAAACAAGGGTAGGCTGTGCTGAGCTGAATCAGATTAGGCTAGACTAGTCTGAGCTGGCTTAAGCAGGGCTGGTCTGAGCTGGTCTGAGCTGGTCTGAGCTGGTCTGAGCTGGGTTAAGCAGGGCTGGGCTGGGCTGGGCTGAGCTGGTCTAAGCTGCACTAAGCAGGGCTGGGCTGGGCTGGGCTGAGCTGGGCTGAGCTGGGCTGAGCTGCACTAAGAGCTGGGTGGGCTGGTATGAGCTGGTTCAAGTTGGTCCAAGCAGAGCTGGGCCAGGCTTGTATGAGCTGGTCTGAACTCAATTAAGCAGGGCTGGGCTGGGCTGAGCTGGGCTACACTAGCCTGACCTAAGCTAGTGTAGGCTGGGCTACGCTGAGCTGGACTGGCTAGACTTGGGCTGAGCTAAGTTACACTGGGCAGGGGTGGGCTGGGCCGAGCTGATTTGAGCTGGAGTGGGCTGGGCTGGGCTTAGCAGGCCTAAGCAGGCCTAGCTGGGTTTAGCTAGGTTTAGCTAGGCATGGCTGAGCTGGGCAGGGCTAGGCTGGACAGGGCTGGACAGGGCTGGACTAAGCTGGATGGTATATATTCATCTGAGATGGTTTGGTCTGGTCTGGACTGAACTGGATTGAGCAGGGCTAGCCTGAGCTAGATGGGGGTATACTTAGCTGAAATGGGCTGGTCTATCTAGATGGAACTGTACTGGGCTAGGCTGAGCTAAGCTGACCTGAGCTGGCCTGGTCTGGGCTAAACTGGGCAGGACTGGACTACACTGAGTTAACCTGGGCTGGACCAGACTGGACTGAACTAAGTTGTACTGGGGCTGGCTGAGACTTGGCTGAGCTGGGCTTGGCTGAGCTGAGCCAAGATGGTCTGGGTTGATTTGAGTTGGCTAAACTAAGCTGAGCTACACTGAACTAAGCAAGGCTGGGCTGGAGAGATCTGGGTTACGTCAGGAGGGACTTGGCTTGGCTGTGCTGGGCCAAGCTGGGCCGAGCTGGGATGAGCCAGGATGAGCTTGACTGAGCTGGGATGAGCTGGGATGAACTGGGCTGAGATTGGCTAAACTGGGCTGAGCTGGGATGAGCTGGGCTGAGCTGGGCTGAGCTGGAATGAGCTGGGATGAGCTGGGATGGGCCAAACTGGGCTGATCTGGGCTGAGCTTGGCCGACCTAGGCTGAGCTGGGGTGACCTGTGCTGACCTGAGCTGAGCTGGGAAAGGCTAAACTGGAATGAACTGAACTGACCTAAGATGGTCCAGGTTAAGCTAAGTAAGGCTGCCCTGAGCTGAGCAGGACTGGGCTGGCCTGGATTGGGCTGGCATGAGCTTAATTAGACTAGGCTAGGCTATCTTGGGTGAACTGGGCTAAGCAGGCTGAGCCATATTAGTCCTAATATGGCCTGATCTGAGCTAGACTGAGCTAGGCTGACCTGAGCTGCGTTTAGCTTGACTGAACTGGACTGGGCTAGACTGGACTGGATTGAGCTACACTAAGCTTAGCGGGACTGGGCTGAGCTGAGCTGAGCTGAGCCAGTCTTTTCTAAGGTGGACTGGGCCAGTCTAGGCTGAACTGGATTGCACTAGGCTAAGCTTAGCAGGACTGGGCTGAGCTAGGGTGAGTGGGCTGATCTGGGCTGAGCTAGGCTAATCTCTCCTGAGGTGGGCTGGGCTAGACTGGCCTGAGGAAGACTGGGCTGTGCTGAGCTGAACTAAACTGAGCTCAGCTAAGGAAGGCTGAGCTAGACTGAGCTGAACTGGGTTAAGCTGCCTTGGGTGGACTAGGCTGAGCTGGGATGAGCTGGGATGAGCTGGGATGAGCTAAGCTGAGCTGGGATGAACTAAGCTGAGCTGAGATGAGCTGGGATGAGCTGGGATGGGCTGGGATGAACTAAGCTGAGCTGAGATGAGCTGACATGAGCTGGGATGAGCTGGGATGGGCTGGGATGAGCTGAGCTGAGGAAGGCTGGGCTGGGATGAGCTGAACTAAACTGAGCTCAGCTAAGGAAGGCTAAGCTAGACTGAGCTGAACTGGGTTAAGCTACCTTGGGTGGACTAGGCTGAGCTGGGATGAGCTAGGATGAACTGGGATGAGCTAAGCTGAGCTGGGATGAGCTGGGATGAGCTGGGATGGGCTGGGATGAACTAAGCTGAGCTGAGATGAGCTGACATGAACTGGGATGAGCTGGGATGGGCTGGGATGAGCTGAGCTGAGGAAGGCTGGGCTGTGCTGAGCTGAACTAAACTGAGCTCAGCTAAGGAAGGCTGAGCTAGACTGAGCTGAGCAACTGGGTTGAGCTGCCTTAGGTGGACTAGGCTGAGCTGGGCTGGGCTGAGCCGAGCTGGATTTGATTAGATTGGACTGGTTTGGGCTAAACTAAGCTGATTTGGGGTAGACTGGGATGAGCTGACCTGAGCTGGGCTGGATTGGTCTGAGCTAAATGGAGTTGAGTGGGGTTAAGGGGGGCTGAGTGAGGCTGGGCTAGAAAGAGCTAGGCTAAACTGGGCTGAACTGGTCTATGCTGAATTTAGCTGAGATGAGCTGGGCTAGACTTCCATAAGATGGCTGATCTATACTAGGGTGTGCTGAGCTGTGTTGAGCTGAACTTGGGATATCTGGAATGAGTTGAGCTGGCTCAACTGGGCTGAGTTTAGCTAGACTGAGCTAGACTGAACTGGGCTATACTGAAATGAATTAGACTCAGCTGGGACGAGCTGGGATGAGCTAGAATTACTGTTCTAGTCTGATCTGGGCCAATGTAAACTGGGCTGGGTTGAGCTCTACTAGACTAAGCGGAGTTGAGCTATGAGATGAACTAGGCTGAGTTAGGCAGTTCTAGACCATTCTAGGCTGTTCTGGGCTGACCTAAACTGGGAGGGTTGAGCTGAGTGGGGTAGGCTGTGCTGAGCTCTGCCAGTCTGGATGAGTTTTTTGATCTGAGCTGGGACAGGCTGGAGTGGACTGGCCTGGACTGCACTAAGTGGGACTGAGCTGGGATTGGCCAAGCTAGGAGGAGTTGAACTAGGCTAAGCTAAGTTGTTCTGGACCAGGCCAAACTATTAGAACTTTTTGGTCTAGTTGAACTTTCTGGTGCTGAACTGAACTGTGTTTAAGATACAATGATCAAAATTATTTGTGGGTGTTTTAACTGTCCTCCAAGAAGGTTGTCCTGTTGTAGAATACAACAACAGCTACCAGCTAGACTGGGTAGGTAGAGCCAATCCAGCTTAGCAGAGATATCCTGTGCTTTCTGGGGGCCTGGCACAGAGCTGAATTGGGCCCCACACCCAGAAGAATGTCATGGGCATGTGAGCACTCTAGAGCACCAAGGTGGCTTCTGAAGTGGTTGTATTCTCTAACTGTGTGCTGTGTATGATCCACAGAAGTCATCTGGGAGGCAGAACACTATGCAGGTTAGCCTATGGTAAAGCAGAGAGCCTCATGTGTCTGAGAGGCTGAGACCAACAGCCCTAGGAAACAGGGTCTCACAGTTCTGTCCTCAATGTGTCCCCAAACAGATTTAAAGTGTCTCAACAAGGAACTGGTAGTCCTGGGAAAGCTCTGAATCCCCAGGTCCCAAGAGTGGGGACAAAAGAGACAATGGTAACTCATTGGATCTCTGGGTCTCCAAGTCCTGTGGGGTGCCTGTGTCCTGGACATAAAGGACAACCTAGTGCCTCTGTTAACATCACACAGCCTACCTTAAAGCTACTCCATTCATCCTGAGACCCTAATGGCTTCCAATCTGCCACCCAGCTCTCCTGCTTCATTTACGGGCATATCCTAGATGATGTCACTGTCACCTGGCTTAAAGGATAGACAGGAGATACCTAACACATATCCACAAAGTTTCTCAATCAAGAAAGGGGGCAAGTTTGACTCTTCCTCCAAAGCTCATGCCCAGCTCTCCTGGAAGCCCCTGTGCTAAGCCAACTAGGAACAGTGAGTAAGCAAAGACTGGCAGGGTGTAAGGAATCAGGGGGTTCCCTGGGTCTGTGTTTGGGTTTAGAGAATAGACCCAGGAGTCTAACTATCTGTCTCCTAGACTGGAATAGGGTCCCCAAGAGCCCTGCTCCTGTCACAGCTACCCTAATCAGTCCCTCGAGCTGCAGGCATGCAGTGATCTAAACAAGTCTAACCTAGGTCCCTCCTTTCTCACAGCCTCTGTCAAGTCCCCTTTCCTCTACCCCTTGAAGCCCTGTAAGGCAGATACTGCTTCTGTGACACTGGGCTGCCTGGTAAAGGACTACTTCCCTGATCCGGTGACTGTGACCTGGTATTCAGACTCCCTGAACATGAGCACCATGAACTTCCCTGCCCTCGGCTCTGAACTCAAGGTCACCACCAGCCAAGTGATCAGCTGGGGCAAATCAGCCAAGAACTTCACATGCCAAGTGACACATCCTCCGACCTCATTCAACAATAGTATAACTATCCCAGGTAAGTAGCGCTGGGCTGACAGTTGCGCTGTGTATTCTCCCTTGGAGATGGCACAGTTTCTGTCTAATCAGGAACTTGTCACAATTTCCTTTCATAGAGGACTTCATAGGAGATTTTCTTCTACTTCTATCATGTTTAATGTTCCAAACAGATTTTAAAAGTTGGTTGAGTTCATATTACTTTTAGCCTCAAAAGATACCATGTATATTTAAGAGGCATTTAACTATTATAAATTATTTTGATGACTTTAAAAAATGTCAATACTGAGCTGTATATTTTAAAATAAATTCTATTAGTTTAAGTTAAAAAAGAAAAGAAGATGATTAATTTTATCAAAAATAAATTTCCTGTATTTAAAAAAAACAGTAGGGCTGAGCTGGCTATAGTTACCACAAGAGAGAACATGGTCAGAGCAGGAAAGACCTCTCATACATACCTATGACAGGAGGGCGGGGTCCCAAACATACTAGGGAACCTAGGCTGAGGCTTGAGGGAACCCGAGGCCGGGGGATACTCACAGCTCACTGCCTCTGCCCTAGTTCGACCTGTCAACATCACTAAGCCTACCTTGAAGCTACTCCACTCATCCTGCGACCCCAATGCATTCCACTCCACCATCCAGTTGTACTGCTTCATTTATGGCCACATCCTAAATGATGTCACGGTCAGCTGGCTAATGGACGATAAGAAGATACCTGATACACTTGCACAAAATTTCCTAATCAAGGAAGAAGGCAAACTAGCCTCTACCTACAGTAAGCTCAACATCACCCAGCAGCAATGGATGTCTGAAAGCACCTTCACCTGCAAGGTCACCTCCCAAGAGGAGAACTATTTGGCCCACACTCGGAGATGCCCAGGTAGGCCCACACTCACCTGATGCCCAGACCTCAGCATGCTGAGGGAAAGGCAAGTTCTCACACAGCCCTCTCTCCCCTACAGATGATGAGCCACGGGGTGTGATTACCTACCTGATCCCACCCAGCCCCCTGGACCTGTATGAAAAGGGGACTCCCAAGCTTACCTGTCTGGTGGTAGACCTGGAAAGTGACGAGAATGTCACTGTGACGTGGACCCAGGAGCACAAGAAGCCTGCAGGCTCGGCATCCCAGAGGACCATCAAGCACTATAATGCCACAACTAGTATCGCCTCCATCCTGCCTGTGGATGCCAAGGACTGGATTGAAGGTGAAGGCTACCGGTGCATAGTGGCCCACCCTGACTTTCCCAAGCCCATTGTGCGTTCCATCACCAAGGCCCCAGGTGAGTACAGGAGTGGAGAGTTGGCCAGCCCTTCTTCATGCTCAGAGAACATGGTTAACTCATGTCTGCCCACAGGCAAGCGCTCAGCCCCCGAGGTATATGTGTTCCCGCCACCGGAGGAGGAGAGCAAGGACAAACGCACACTCACATGCTTGATCCAGAACTTCTTCCCTGAAGACATATTTGTGCAGTGGCTGCAGGACGACAAGCCGCTCCCAGACACCCAGCATAGTACCACGGCACCTCTGAAATCCAATGGCTCCAATCAAGGCTTCTTTGTCTTCAGCCGCCTAGAAGTCACCAAGACGCACTGGACACAGAGAAAAAAGTTCACCTGCCGAGTGATCCACGAGGCAATTCGGGAGAGAACAATATCCAAGAGTCTTGGTAACGCCTCCTTCCACCCCTCCCAGGCCTCCATGTAGCTGTGGTGGGGAAGGTGGATGGCAGACATCTGCTCACTGTTGTAAGCCCAGGAAGCTACCCCAATAAACACTCAGTGCCTCATTAGAGCCCTGGGTGCCTGTTCTTGGGGGAGGCACGTTGTGGGCAGAAGTATCTTGGCCTGAAAGAAGGGACACCCCAAGAGAGAGACAGGAGTGAGGCGTGGCTCACCCATCTGTCCATATGTTGGGTATTTGACAAATAGGACATCACAGGGCTTCAGCATAGTACCCTGGTCCTTCCTGCCCTTCACTGTATATCATGCACCTGAAAGGGGTCCAAAGAGGCAGAGAGGTGGTCTCTAGAGATGTAGCTAAAATGAGCCAACCTGAGAGGCCTCAGCACCCACCCCTCAGTCTTGCAAGCTCCTGCTCCCAGGCATTCCTGAATGCTAAACCCCTTCAGGTAGAGAAACAGACAAAATCAACATCTTGGAAGCAGGACTCAGCATTGACCTGCTCCTTCACTTTCTACTCGACAGCCATTGAGGCTGAGCCCACAGCTCTGACCACCTGCCCTGCCAAATGATCACACCAGGCCTGGATCAGAACCTGGTGCTCCTCATCTTACTGCCCAGCCTCATTCCAACCCAAATTCATCCCAAAGACCAGAATGGGCTGCCAGTATCACACAGTTGGATTCCCCCCTCTATGTCATGTTGGGCTGTGCACCCATGTGCACGCATGTACACACACAGACACACAGAGACACACAGAGAGGTAGGCTTTACCGTGCTCTCTGGTTTAGCAATAGCCCAAAGCAATCTATACATCCATTCCAGGACCAGAAGGATAAGAAGACCAGGACCAAGACATGCCCACACCCATTCCATGCCCAACCACCAGCACATATGGCTTACACACCTGAGATCAGTGGCTCCCATCATGTACACACACATGCACACAAAGGAACCCATACATACCCACCACATCCAGAGATAAGTGTCTAGCCTTTGAGTCTGAGATACCTCTGAGGATCACCAATGGCAGAGTCGACCAGCACCCCAGCCTCCAGACCAATCCTTATGCTTTGGCCCACCCCAGGCCATGAGAGACAGAGGAGGGTGGAGGCCTGAGCTGTGGGAAAGCAGAGACAGGAAGATGGGCTATTTGGTGAGAACAGTAAACCAGACAATGGGAGACTAAGGCAGAAGTAGAGCCCCTACAAGGCCCGGAGTCTGCTTTAGAGTCCGTGTGTCCTGACCTGCTCCTCAGATGCCACAATCAAGATTCCTGGAGCCAGAGCATACAGGCCATAGAAATGGACCTATAAGCTCAGAGCCCTTCCTGGAGGGCCCTGGGCACTCTCTGAACAAAAGGCAACTCTACAGACTGTGTAGAGGTATCCTGTGGCCAGAAGACCCTAAGACAGTCAGACATAGACACACACACACACACACACAACATACATACACACAACACACATACAACATACACATACACACACATACACACACACACACACACACACACACACACATACACAACATAGGTAGGCTTCATCATGCTCTCTGGTTTAGCAATAGCCCTGTTGATGGGGGTACGGGGAATACCGGGTCACTGTGGGCACTGGAGTAGAAAGAGGGAATGGTCAGGGTCAGCAGGGAAAGGACATCTGCCTCCAGGACTGGACAGAGACTTGGAGCAGTCTCAGAGCAGGTGGGATGGAGACCTCTGCCACTCCAGCTTCATCAGGACTGCCTGAGACAAGTATGGGATCTACCCCCTCCCCATTGTCACCTGGAGTCTGGGGAAGCTAACTGGCTGGTTCCCCCCTCCCTATCTCAGAGCTAGACCTCCAGGACCTATATATGGAAGAGGTGGAGGGCAAGGAGCTGGAAGAGCTGTGGACCAGCACTTGTATCTTCATCACCCTGTTCCTGCTCAGTGTGAGCTATGGGGCCACAGTCACTGTCCTCAAGGTGGGACCCTGCACCTCAGCAGGTGGGTCTGGGAGGGGTAGGCCAAGCCATGGAGCCATCCTCACATACGTCTTTCCCCAGGTGAAGTGGGTCTTCTCCACACCGATGCAGGATACACCCCAGACCTACCAAGACTATGCCAACATCCTCCAGACCAGGGCATAGGTGCAATGCCAGCCCCCGTGCAGGCCTGCAGCCATGTGTGCCTGAGCCGTCTGAGGTGCCTGCTTGTCCTGGGTGACAGGAGAGATCAGAGACCCCTAGAGGCACCAGCCTTGATGAGGTCTCAGCATCCAGAAAGTCACAGCTCGGGGCACCAATGTGGGCTGTCCTACAGAGGCTTTGAGACAAGACTTAGGAGAACATCTGTCCCTCATCAATTTCACCTACCAGATCCTGGCCGCCTGGGCACATCCTAGGTCTATGGGCATCAAGGTCACTCCATTTTGACTGAATAACCACAAAAACACCAGAGCCCAGAGCCTAGAGGCCCCACTAGACCCCACCTAGAGCACAGAGTCAAAGCTGGGACACTCAGAATCAACCCAAAGTCCAGATGCTGGCTCCTCAGGAGGAATTCTGCCCCACTGCCTCCAGACAGAACCCAGACTTTCCCTACAGCCCTTTGTCTCTGAAGAATAAAGAGACAGACAGGCATTTGGGGATAAGGCCACAAAACTCTCTGGCCTAGGCAGACAGTCCTACTGCAGGATAAGGAACCTCCTACAGGGCAGCAGCAGATTCCAGCCCTGGGCTCCATCAACCCCAACCCCAGCCTGGTAGTCCTACTTTGTCTCTGGGCTCCTTAGTAAAGTTCTTTTCCATAACTCCTGAGAGTACTTTGAGAAGGTATTTAAGGCCACCATTGTGATGACAGGTTCCAAGATAATGGACAAGGACCAGATCGTGAAAAGCATGGAGATCGAGCAGCCACCTCTGTGTGATCCTCCTCAAGTCTCAGAGTTCTGGCCCAGTCTCCACCTGGTCCATCATTCCTGCTGACCTCCTCCCAGACTCACCTCCCACTTCTTATACTGACACAAATAGCAAAGCCAGGAGAGTTAATGGTGGAATCAGGGCTGGACTCTGGTGGGAGCATAGCTGCAGGTCACTCTTAAAAACCACAATCTGTCCACCCACTAAGTGCAGGCTGACAGGCCAGTCCTCTGATCCCAGCTAAGACAGAAGAGGGATTAGGTGATGGCACACAAGTGTGCAAAAGCCATCGGAAGCTGGTGGTGCCATCCTTGGGACATGAACTCACATGACAAAAGACAGGTTTCTCTCATATGTAATGATTGTTTGAAAACTAAGAAGAAAGACCCCTCCATGGGATGGAAAAACCCAGTAGTCCATAGTTTTTCCTACAGAAAATGCTTTAATGGTGAGAACACTTCTAGGAAGGAGGATGCTAGGGTAGGTGTGACCCTGCTGGGCCCTGGGTAAAGAAAGGCATGAGAACTACTTAGACCACTTTGAGGGTCAGTTGGCCAAACATGCTTGTCATCACAAGTGGTGACAGTCTCATAAAGAGGTCCACACTGGGGTGTCAAGCTCAGCACCATGGGACTTTGGGGAAACTAAGAGATAAGCCGGTCAGGACCAGGACATAGCTCTCAGGCACCTGAGTCCTCTGCTGGGGATTCCAGCTTCTACAGGCCTCAGAGAATGTTCCAGATGGCAAAGGCACAGAGACCTACCCCTACTGGGTGCAGATGACCCAGGACAGGGAGGATGATTGTTCTGATGGGGGAAGAAGCTCTGCTCAAGATGTGTCCGAAGCCCAACCCTGGCTGGCTCACTAACATGTGCATTCATCACTCACAAACACCATCACTCACAATCAAATGTATGTCAGACACACAGTCACATAGTTTGCTCAGACCCACTCATGCAGCAGATGTGCATGCCTGTGAGCACATGGGCACACACACACGCACACACACGATACTGTAAAATACAGATCTACTCAGTCTCATATTCAGACACACACTGTCTTAGGAAGCCCAGGTTGGGCCCACCCTGTAGTCCTGCCAGATTCTCCTAAGCCATATCCCCTACCAAGCTGAGGCCTAGGTACCCCTCTTCCTCAACCAGCTCCTAGACCAGCATCCCTGAAGGCAAAGCTTCATGTCTTCTAATGGCTATCCTCTAAGCCATGAGACCCCACAGACACTGGACACAGGCAGCAAAGGCTCAGCTCAAAAAGCACAATGTGGCAGGAACTCCCACATAGAAGCAAAGCCCACCTAGAAGGAAGGAGAGTCCATAGAGAGCTGGACTGACCCTAGATAGCCAAGACAACCTGGCTTCTACATATCATGAATGACCCCCTAAGACTAAGAGGCCACTTTCTTCTCTATATCTCCCTTAACCAGTCCACCATGGAGGGCCACTCAAGATGAGGTCATCAAGGACTAGCTAGTAGACTTTAACCTGGTGATAAGAGACAGAAGCAGGGCCTGCATTCTCCAAAATCAAAGTGTCAAAACTGAAAGATGGCACCAAAACAGAAGCACCATGCCCAACACTAACCAAGACCAATGGAAGGCTCATGAGGGATTGCTTAACAAGAGCAGGCACAAGTGTTCAAATAAAACCACAACCTGTACACTCAGCCACTGAAACCATACATAGAAAACGTATCTATGGGATGTATCTAGCTCAACTGCTGCTCCCACCCATAGCTGTGAGTGGACAGCTGCCGCTTGAGCCACCTGTCCAAGTATGCACATTGTACATACTTGATGACACACTGTAGCCGGTTATAACATGTTGGCATGATGTCCTATGAGGGTGTCTTCTGACTCAGTCTGGCAAACCCTAAGACCAAAAGGAGGTGCTTGGTACATGAGAACACCCTCATGGCAGGACACATGACATTGAATGAGCCTCTGTGGACTAGGAAGCAGCCTTTACCAGACTGACTGTCCCAGCACCCTGCTTCATGCTTCCAGCTTTGAATCTCTACTGACTAAGCTACTGCAGCCAGTTGGCCTGTGGTATTCTTTAACAGCAACAGAAATGACTAAGACAGGCAGCCACAATGTCCCCCATTGCTGATGGCTCCAGGGCATGTTTGGCCTGATGACAGAACCTCCAGATCCCCCTTGAGACAGGCAGATCTCTGGAAGCCAGGACCAAGCTTTCCCCCTCTCTATCTCACAAACACCTTTGACTGGCTTCACAACTAAAGGGCTAAGGGGACTTCGGTTCATTCCATACTTTCCAAGACTGATGCAGCAGCCCTTCCTCTGTGAAGTATCTATCCAAGAACCCAGAAAAGGCTAACTTCCCCAACTCAACACTTAGCACCAGTGACACAGGCTATCATACCTTCTGATTTACAACCTTCCCCCTCCAGACAGGGCCACTCCTGGGCAAAGACTGTCTCGCGCCTGTGTGAGGGTCCAGAGTCCTGTTATCATATAAATGAGGCTCAGTGGCAGAGGCAACCTACAAAGAGGAACATTGTGGGGAGGAGACAATAGGATGTGTAGAGGATCAAGTGAAGGATGGAACCCTAACCTGACAATCTTTGAGGGGCCCTGTAGGGCAAAGGCCCATCCTGGGAAAGCTGTGATAAGGCAGATGGGATCTGAATGAGGATAGTACCTAACTGTGACCTGCAGACCTCCATGTTAGCCCTCAGACTAGGGCACCTACTTTCTCATGAAACTACCCATGGAGGTAGCCACAGCTCATGACCAACTGTTCCAGACACTTCAACCACCCTGATGTCAACCCTTTGACCTCAAAGCTCTTCTTTAAGGCCTCCTTGGCTTAGGGAGCCCTCTGGAGCAGCCCTGTTGCTCTGGCTCCTTGAAAACAAACTCTTGGGTCTTCCTTCTATCCCTAATTGTCCTCTCTCCCTCTCCATCTCTGTCTCGGAGTCTCTGAGCAACTGGATGTTTATTTCATTCCCTTTCCTGCATCTCAGGCCCCAACCTACCCCTGTGGCCATGCATGTGGAGTCCTGGCCCCATCAAGGCCCGTGTGGTCAGACACACCTGTCTCCACCACAGCCAGACCACAGGCCAGACATGACGTGGAGGCAAGCGGCCACAATGTGGAGGTGGAACAGGAAGTGGGTGAGGGACCCCATCTAGGGGCCAGATACACAGTCATGCAGCCCCCTCACCACTCAGTCTGACCCATCCACAGGCAACCACACACAGAGAAAAACAGCTTCCAGCCAAGTCCTAAGCTCTCTCCCATAGGGCAGATGGCCTTTAGCCACGAGGATGGACCTTCAGTGTGGGATCACCTGAGCCATGGGAGACCTGACTGCTCCCCTGTGAAGGTGACTCAACAACCTTGAGCAGGTGGGTCCCAGTACCATCTGAACTTCTCTGCTCATTGGTGCACTGAGGAGTCTCAACCAGGCCAGGCCTAAGAACATAAGATAGAGAAGCATTAGCAAGAAGGAGAAGGTGATTCAATGAGCAAGAGCCAGAGGAATACAGGACACAAACACAGGCACAAGGCGGTGTCGTGGTCTGAGCTGCAGAGAAGAGAGAAAAACTGGTGAAACCCAGCTTCCTGGAACACAGCAACAAGAAACTCCCAGGCTAGACAGAGGCAAGGATTAGGGGACAGCAACAAAGGATGGTGGTGACTTGGGCTGCCAGGGCTGAGCTGAGCTGGATTTAGCCAGGCTGAGCTGGACTAAGCTTAGCTGAGCTGAATGAGACTGATCTGGGCTGAGCTGGGACAAGGTAGGCCAAGTTGGGCTGACTGAGCTAGTCTAGAATGGGCTGGGCTAATCTGAACTGCATTGGTCTGAGCTGAGCTGAGCTGAGCTGAGCTGGGCTAGTCTGAACTGCACTGGTCTGAGCTGAGCTGAGCTGAGCTGAGCTAGGCTAAGCTGGACTAGGCTGAACTGGACTGGTCTGAGCTGAGCTGAGCTAGGCTAAGCTGGGCTAGTCTGAACTGCACTGGTCTGAGCTGAGCTGAGCTGAGCTGAGCTAGGCTAAGCTGGGCTAGGCTGAACTGGAATGGTCTGAGCTGAGCTGAGCTGAGCTAGACTGAGCTGAGCTAGTCTGGACTGGACTGCTCTGAGCTGAGCTGAGCTAGGCTGAGCTAGATTGAGCTGAGCTAGTCTGGACTGGACTGGTCTGAGCTGAGCTGAGCTAGTCTAGAATGGGCTGGACTAGTCTGAACTGCACTGCTCTGAGCTGAGCTGAGCTGCGGTAGACTAAGCTGGGCTAGGCTGAACTGGACTGGTCTGAGCTGAGCTGAGCTGAGCTGAGCTAGACTGAGCTGGGCTAGGCTGGACTGGGCTGGGCTGAGCTGAGCTGAGCTAGGCTAGACTTAGCTGGGTTAGTCTGAACTGGACTGAGCTGAGCTGAGCTGAGCTGAGCTAGACTGAGCTGGGCTAGGCTGGACTGGACCAGTCTGAGCTAAGCAGAGCTAGGCTGAGCTAGATTGAGCTGAGCTAGTCTGGACTGGACTGGTCTGAGCTGAGCTGAGCTAGACTAGACTGAGCTGGGCTAGTCTGAACTGGACTGGTCTGAGCTGAGCTGAGCTAGGCTGAGCAAGGATAAACTGGGCTAAGATGGGGTAAGGAGTCCTGACTTGGGTAACTGAGCTAGTCTAGAATGTAGTCTAGAATGGGATGAGCTGAACTAGACTGGTCCAAACTGGACTGAGCTGAGCTGGACTGGGTAGAATCAAGTGGACTGGGCTAAACTGGGCTGAGTTAGGCTAAGCTAGCATAGGCTAGAATGCTCTGAATTTGACTGATTTAAGCTAGTCTGGGGTGGAAACACTAAGCTAGACTGAGCTGGGCTGGGCTGGGTTGGGTTAAGTTCAGTTGAGCTACAGTAAACTAGATTGGGCTAGGCTGAGCTTGCTACACCAAGCTCAGCTTGTCTGGCATGAGTTGAGCTGGGTTGAGCTGAGCTGGGCTAGACTAGGGTGGTATGAGCTTTGTTGCCCTGGCCTAAGTAGACTTGGATAGGCTGAGCAAATCTAAGATGGAATCTGGGCTGAGATGAAATAAAACAGGCTTGGTTTAGCTGATTGAACTGTCTAGACTGAGCTGGGCTTAGAGTGACCTGAATTGAATTTGGTTTCTCTAGCCTGGGCTTCGCTATGCTGAGTTGAGTTGAGCCAGGTTAGACTGGGCTGGCTGAGCTAGCCTGAACTGCTGAGTTGAGTTGAGCTAGGTTAGACTGGGCTGGCTGAGCTAGCCTGAACTGCTGAGTTGGTCTGAACTGACCTAAGCTGGGATGGGCTTGCTGAAATGGACTGGGCCAAGCTGGTTTGGGAAGGGATTAGCTAAAATAGGCTGAGGTGGACCAGGCTGAGATGAGTTAGGATAACCTGAGCTATATTAAGAGGATACGATGGGATGGGATGAGTTATCCAAGGCTAAACCAGGCTAGAATGGGCTAGGGTGAGTTAAACTGGCTGGCTGGGATGTGCTGGGCTGTACTGAGCTGGGATAAACTAGAGTGGACTGGCCAAAATATCTTGGGATGGTCTGTACTGGGCTGGGCTAACTGAGCTACTGAGGCAGGCTAATCTGGGATGGGGTGGACTGAGCTGGGCTAGCCTAAACTAAGCTGGGATGACCTAGGCTAGACTTACAGAGCTAGGCTAGAATTGGCTAGTCTAAGCCAGGCTGCCTGAGCTAAACTAGGCTGAGATGAACCGTAATGAGCTGGGATGAGCTGAGCTAGCCTGGGATGGTCTGGGTTAGGCTAGAATGGACTGAGCTGAGCTCTGCTAAATGGAGGTAAACTAGACTAGGCTGGGCCAGGCTAGGCCAGGCTGGGCTGTGCTGGGTGGATTGTGCTGAGCTGGGATAAATTGGACTGGACTGGCTAAACTGGGCTGGCACGGTATATGCTGAGCTGAGCTGAGCTAGGGGTGGGATGCACTGGATGACTGGGCTAATCCGAGCTAGGCTGCCTGAGCTGGGCTAGGCTGGGCTGAGCTGGAATGAACTGGCATGAGCTGAGCTAGGCTGGGTTAGGCTGGGCTGGGCTGGTGTGAGTGGGTTAGGCTGGGCTGGGCTGGTGTGAGATGAGTTATGCTGGGCTGAGCTGGACAAAGCTAGGTTACACTGAACTGTCTGGCTAGGCTATACTGGAATGAGCTGGGCTGGGCTGGGCCAAGCTGGGTTAGGGTGGGCTGGGCTGGTGTGAGATGGGTTAGGCTGGGCTGAGCTGAGCTAAGCTAGGCTGCACTGACCTGTCTGGCTAGGCTATACTGGAATGAGCTGGGCTGGGCTAGGTTAAACTAAGCTGGGATGAGCCAGAGTGGACTGCATGAGGTAGGCTGGAAGGGCTGGCTGAGCTAGACGAGGCCGGGCTGAGCTGGAATGAGCTGGGTTGAGCTGACTGGGATAAACTTGGCTAGGCTAGAATGGATTGAGCTGAGCTCAGCTAGGATGGGCTGGGCTGAACAAGGCTGAGCTTGCTTCCTAGGCCGGGCTGAGCTTCCCTACGCTGGGATGACTTAGATAGTGTTGCACTGAGGTAGGTTAGACAGGGTTGTCTGAGCTGGGCTGAGCTGGCTGTCTGAGTTGGCCTAAAATGGGCTTAGTTGAGATGAAGTGAACTAGACTGGACTGGGCTGGACTGAGAGTTACTCTGGGCTAGACTGAGCTAGTCTGGGCTAGGCTGAGTTAGTCTGGGCTAGGCTGAGTTAGTCTGGGCTAGGCTGAGCTAGTCTGGGTTAGGCTGAGTTAGTCTGGGTTAGACTGAGTTAGTCTGGGCTAGGCTGAGGTAGTGTGGGTTAGGCTTAGTTAGTGTGGGTTAGACTGAGTTAGTCTGGGCTAGGCTGAGTTAGTCTGGGCTAGACTGAGGTAGTCTGGGTTAGGCTGAGTTAGTCTAGGCTGGACCAAGTTAGGCTGGGGTGGGCTAAACTGAGCTGAACGGGACAAGATAGGCTGAACTGACTGAGCTGGGCTCAGCTGGCCTTGCTGGGCTCAGCTGGTCCACATGGTCTAGCTGGGCTGGCCGGAATGGGCAGAGCTAGGCTGGAATTAGGAGAAACTTGGCTTGGCTGGCTAAGAGGAGCTAACATAAGTCAGGCTGGCTGAGCTAGACTTCACTGTGAGCTAGCCTGGGGTGAGTTAGCATGGCTGGACTTCCTCACAGTTCTAGTCTGAGCTCTGCCAGTTTGTTAAGCTCAGGTGATTGAAAGACTTCGAAAGAAATGTGAACCAACTCTTGCTTCATGGGTCCAGATTATTGCCTCCGTTTGTTTTGTGTGAGTGAAGCCATGCAACTTAGTGTCCAATTCTCACTCCCTCTTCTCCTTCCCTGATTACCTGGTGCAAATTTACATGTACCTGTAAATGGCACCTACATGGACAGAGCCACTGCTCACACTTAGTCCTCTCATCTTTGGGTCCACTGTTTGCTGGGTAGATTGGCAGGTTGCAGGAGTATCAGCTCTGAAGCCAGGACAAGCCAAGTGTAAGGTGAAAACACAATAAAATGGCCTTCTCCCCCCACCACTCCCCAATGTAACCTCCAAGCCAGCTCTTCCCCAACCACTCCTATCCTGTGCTGGCTAAGCTTCAATCTCAGGTTGGCTACCCCAGCCAAGGCCTACCAGTTCTGGTCCTCCTAACCCTAGGATTGAAGTTTACTCTACCCACTGCCCAAACAGGAGTGGCACAAAAATCTGGAGTACTAGACTGCTCAGTAGCATAATCATGTGTACAAAGACACAGTATGTGCAAAGCCCTGCTGGAGGCATTTGGCTAGATCCTTGTGAAAGACTACCTGCAGGTCACGTTCAGAATCTATACAGCCAGAACTGTTGGTCAGCTCCAACTGTGGGTGCACAGTACAGCAGCTATGTGATACTGGGCTGGGTTCTCCTGTATTAAGAACTACCTGCAGGTCACGTTCAGAATCTACAGAGCCAGAACTGTTGGTCAGCTTCAACTGAGGGTGCATAGTGCAGTGGCTATGTGATACTGGGCTGGGTTCTCCTGTATAAAGAAGAGACAGACATGGTCCTTTTTCCTGAAACTGTCTCAAGATGGACAGTGTGAAGCATACTATGTCACGCATGTTTTATGTTCCAGAGTCCCCAAGAAATCCCACCATCTACCCACTGAGACTCCCACCATCTCTGTCAAGTGACCCAGTGATAATTGGCTGCTTGATTCATGATTACTTCCCATCCGGAACTATGAATGTGACCTGGGACAAGAGTGGGAAGGATATAACCACCATAAATTTCCCACCTGCCCTGAGCTCTGGGGGAAGGTACACCATGTGCAGCCAGTTGACCCTGCCAGCTGAAGAGTGCCCAGAAAAAGCATCTGTGAAATGCTCTGTGCAACATGACTCTAACCCCGTCCAAGAATTGGAAGTGGAGTGCCATGGTAAAGAAGGTTAGGGGTCAGCTGGGGTGAGGGGGGATAAATCCTACCTTAACCTGGTATCTGGACCCAAATATCCCTCTGAAACACATCCCCACAGGGAACCTTGGAAACCTCCCATGAGGGATGAGGGAAAGGAGGTGTGGACAGGCTAGAAGGAGCTGAGGCCTCAGAACATCCAGAAAAGGGGACAGCAAAGGAGAAAAGGAGAATATGCTGATTCGCTAGGACTTCTCCATTACAGGTCCAAGTGATTGTCCTATTTGTCCTTCACCAACCTGCCATCCCAGCCTGTCACTGCAGCGGCCAGCTCTTGAGGACCTGCTCCTGGGTTCAGATGCCAGCCTCACATGTACTCTGAGTGGCCTGAAAAGTCCTGAGGGAGCCGTCTTCACCTGGGAACCCACTACCGGGAAGGATGCAGTGCAGAAGAAAGCTGTGCAGGACTCGTGCGGCTGCTACAGTGTGTCCAGCGTCCTGCCTGGCTGTGCTGAGCGCTGGAACAGTGGAGCACCATTCAAATGCACAGTTACCCATCCTGAGTCTGAGACCTCCTTAACTGGCACAATTGCCAAAGACACAGGTGGGCCCAGATGCATACCTGGGACATTGTGTGGTGTTCTCTGCTCACATGCCTGCCTTCATCCTATAATACAGATGCTCGACTGCTCACAGAAGGAAACTGGAGCTATCTGAGGAGCTGCCCAGAAGGGAAGGGCAGAGGGGTCTTTGTTCCCTTGTCTGAGCCATAACTCTTCTTTCTACCTTCCAGTGAACACCTTCCCACCCCAGGTCCACCTGCTACCGCCGCCGTCGGAGGAGCTGGCCCTGAATGAGCTCGTGTCCCTGACATGCCTGGTGCGAGGATTCAACCCTAAAGAAGTGCTGATCCGCTGGCTGCATGGAAATGAAGAGCTGTCCCCTGGAAGCTACCTAGTGTTTGAGCCCCTACAGGAGCCAGGAGACGGAGCCACCACCTACCTTGTGACAAGCGTGCTGCGTGTGTCAGCCGAAACCTGGAAACAGGGTGACCAGTACTCCTGCATGGTGGGCCACGAGGCCTTGCCCATGAACTTCACCCAGAAGACCATCGACCGTCTGTCGGGTAAACCCACCAACGTCAACGTGTCTGTGATCATGTCAGAGGGAGATGGCATCTGCTACTGAGCCACCCTGCCTATCCCTACTCCTTAAATAAACTCTGTGCTCATCCAAAGTATCCCTGCACTTCCATCCAGTGCCCGTCCATCATCCTTAGGGTCTACAGAACGCAGGGAGGGTCAGGGCCCAGGGAGGGAGGAACTCCCACCACCTGAGCTTGTAAGGCCTCAGAGACTTTGAAGGCCCTGCATGCCTAGAGTATATGTGTATGCATGTGTATGTATTGGTGAGTGCTTATGGATGTGGGTCCACATGCCTTCATGTGTGTACCTGTGTGCAACAAAAGAAGAGTGAGTTTGTGTGTGTCTATGGGTTTATAAGTATGTATATGGGTATAAGTACATATGTGTACACTATATCTGTGTCCCTATGGGCATGTGTATACCTGTGTATACCTATGAATATGCATGTATCTGTGTGTGTTCATGTTGGTGGAAACATGTGTGCCTGTGAGTGTGTGTACCTGTCGTGTGAATGTGCAATGAATGGGAGGTAAGAATAAGGTAGGGATGAAATCCAAGGTGAGCAGGATTCAGCTAAGAAGGCAAAGCTCAAGAGAGAGTCCCCGGGGTTGGGACATTTAGCTCAGTGGTAGAGCACTTGCCTAGCAAGTGCAAGTCCCTGGGTTCAGTCCTCAGCTCTGGAAGAAAAAAAAAAAAAGACAAGGGAGAGTCCCAAGAGAAGTGGGTTGCTGCAGAAGTACTCTGAATGGTGGGTGGTGTGGCTGTTTGTATACTAGATTGCAGCTTCTGGCTTGAACAAGAAAGAGATAGAGCAAGAGAGTAGCAAGATCAAGGCTCGTACCATCTGGGGGTCACAAGAGAGATGGCAAAGGAATTAAGGGAAGAACTCAGGGGGCACTGAGAAGAAAAAGGTGCCACCCACCCTCAGTGGGCCAGCCCTCAACGTAGGCATGCATAGCCATTCAGGGTGATCACGGACTCCTGGGAAAGAGATATGACATGGTCACAAACAACCCTCAGCAGCACCCCTCTCTGCATACATGCACACGGGCATACACCCCACTCTGTATACATGCACACGGGCATACATGCACACGGGCATACACCCCGCTCTGCATACATGCACACAGGCATACACCCCGCTCTGCATACATGCACACGGGCATACACCCTACTCTGCATACATGCACACAGGCATACATGCACACGGGCATACACCCCGCTCTGTATACATGCACACGGGCATACATGCACACGGGCATACACCCCGCTCTGCATACATGCACACAGGCATACACCCTGCTCTGCATACATGCACACGGGCATACACTCTGCTCTGCATACATGCACATGGGCATACACAAGCATACACTCACATTTGCACACTCACACAATCCTGAACCCTGGAGGAGGACAAAGTTCACAGCCCACACCCAGCTTCTGGAAAGCAAGGGGAGTCTCCCCCCAATCCTCAGTAGAATTCCCAGGCCCAACCCCGATAACACAACTCATAGACAAGGCCATAGGCCCGTCCAGGTGGCCCCTTTCTAACCTAAGACTCCCTTCCCATCCTGAGCCCAAGTATAACAAAACCAGAAGCAGGGTAGGAGGCAACTCTGGGAAGAAGCAGGAACAGGCCATGGAGACCACTCCCACACAGGCCTCGGCCTCCTCCGTGGGCACCCCTAGAAAGCAAAGTTCTACAACCAGGTATACTGGGCACCTGGATGCCCACAAGAGGGCAGTGGGGCCCCTGCTCCTGTCTCACAGGCCTTCAGAACCTCTCAGGGGGGCCGAGGGGGAGCTGGCTTCTAGCAACTTCCCTCTGCTCTCAGAGCAAGAGTGGAGGAAAGGCCCATGCACACCCTAGATACTCCACAGCTTGAAAGTCCAATTCCCTGAGAATAGCAAGAGCAACAGACCAACTTAGGAAATCTGACCCAGAAAAGTGCCATAGCCATCCATGGAATCCAAGGCCTGGCCCATAGCAGAGGATTCTAGTAAGGGGAGCCAATAGGTGAAGCACTATTGAATCCCCACAGGGAGAACAGGAGAATCACAATAGTTGGGACAGAAGTGGCCCGGTGGGAGGAGATGAGTGAGCGGCTGGAGGGTGGGTGGCTGGATAGATATACAGATGAACGATGGAAACAATGGATGGATTGATGGATGACTGCAGTGATAGAAATATGAGTGATTGACTATCAGCACACAGTTCCTACTTCCACTTAAAATGGAAGTTCTGTGCACAGAGACCCTGAGGACAGCAAGGTTGTCTTTAGCGGGGCCTTTACTGTGGCTTAATCCCCAGTCACAGTTCTTAATAATGCAACAGAACCCTCTGACCACATGTCCTGCCCTTGGTAGTCCAACCTCGGCCCAGAAATTAGCCTTCTAGTCTGTATCTATTTGAGGGTGTCTGGTGTTACCCAACCCTAGTACCCAGGCCAAGTTTGGCCTAAGAACTAGGGCTTAGTGAGGTATTGCTAAATATCAAGAGAGGACTGAGACCCAAGTATTCTTGGGCTCAAACTCTTCTCAAAGTTTGACAGAAACAACTCTCTTACCATGACAGGTCTCTAATTAAGGCTCCCCTAAGAGAGAGAGATGGGTCTTGGGGCCATCTCAAGAACTACAAGGATTCCAGCCCCTTACCTGAGACTCTGCCCCCTCATTATCCCTGAACAAGTCCCTTCCCAGTGATAAGGAACCCCTACCACCACTATCCCCGAAGCCCAGGGAGGCATAGAAACAGAGGCCTTAAGCCTGAGCCCCTATCCCCCATGGGTTTGGATCTAGAAGGTCATCTATGTCTTACAGAACGCCAAGAGCCACTTTCCTATGTGGTACTGGACCAGTCACAAGACATCCTGGAGGAAGAGGCCCCGGGTGCCAGCCTGTGGCCCACCACTGTGACCTTTCTCACCCTCTTCCTACTGAGCTTCTTCTACAGTACAGCACTCACTGTTACAACTGTGCGAGGCCCATTTGGCAGCAAAGAGGTCACCCAGTACTGACCTGGAGCCAGCCACAGGTGGCAGTCATGGAGACGGTGGGGTACAGGGTTGGGGCAGGGGCGCTCAGGATTTACTCGGCCCCTCCACATGTGGCCTTGCAACCCTACACAGACATTAAGGAAGTGGAAGTAAATGATGGCAGTGCTTCCTGGGTTTAACCCAGTCTTCCAGAAGCCAGGCTGGGACCTCAGCAAAAGTGAAGACATAACCCATCTCCAGGATCCCCTCTGGCTGATCACTGTTGTCTTTGCGGGGGTAAAGCCTGGAGAATGTCCTCCATGTTTCAGAGCTAAGATGGACATGACAACTTCCACCCCACTCATATACTTTCCTGAGCAATAAATTGATGCAGAAGCACAATTTCCTACTCTCAAAAACAAACATTTACAGAGGATTGGGGCAGGGGTCAGAGGAAGTGTGGTGGTACCATGCTGAATAGCTGCTTACACCATAGAATGTGGTGGTGTTGGGCAGGGTAGACACAGGGTGCCCACTGTCTGGTATCTGAGACATAACTAAGACATACGTGTAGCTGCAGCCAAAGACAAACACTAGCTTTGACCAGTGATGGTATTTGTGGCCTCTTCAGACCTGATACCAGGTCATTAAGCTTGATCTTTGGACCTGATTTCTAAACATTTTAGCCTCTGTGAGCACCCTTGGCCCAACACTGCACAGCAAACCCTGGTCCTGGTTGTGAAACTTGGTCCTGATCACTGAGCCCTATTTTGGTAACTGAACAGTGATCCTGATCCCTGACACCAGTCATGATCATGAGGCCCTGGTCCTGACCACTCGTTCTAATAACTGGTCCCTAGTCCTGAGCCCTGAGCCTTGGTCTGGGTCACTGAATCCTGGTCATGATCACTGGGTTTGGTCCTCATTACTGAGCCTAGTCTTGATCACTGATGACTGGTTTTGATCATAGCAACTAACCTGATCACTAGTTCCCGTTCCTAATCACTGGGCCATAATACTGGTCACGGGGTCCTGATCTGACTATAGACCCCTGATCCTGATCACTAAACCCTGTTTCTAAACAATGTATAGTAAAATGTAGAGTAAAGCCTTTGTGCCTGGCTTTGAGTGAGCTGATTCAGCAGAGCCTTAGCTATGTTTGGGTTAATCAGTTGAGGCTGAGAAATGGTTTTGAGGCTGTTTGAACCTTGAAGAAATGTCTCCCTGGACAATGTGCATATGAGAGTTTGCAGCTGTGCAAACCTTGGTCCTAAAGCACTCCTGGCGAACTTAGAATTCTTACTTTTGATTATGGCTAGCTGTGGCTGAAAAGGATTGAGATTTGTGTGGGTGATCTGCTCTCTCTCACAGCAAGGGCAAGATCACTTTGGTAGTTGGAACCTTTCCCAGCTCCAATTGACTCTGTATAATGTTTGAATAAAGTAACTGCAGTGAGCTAGCTGGGGTCAATCTTTTATCCAGAATGAACCCCTCTGCTGCTTCAGAAAATGAAGGCTTAGCACCTTGGTGAGCTTCTCTCTCTACTGCAGTGCCTACGACCAACTCAGAGTCCCTAGGCTTCTATCACCAGATCCAGTCCTGATCACTGAATGCTGGTCCTCATCACTAAGCCCTGGTCCTCAGCAGTATGTTTGGGATCCGATAATCAGACTGACATTCTGATAACTGGGCCTTGATTGCAGCCACTAGGTCTTTGTCCTGGTCATGGACATTTGACTCTAGTCCACAGCTCTGAGTTCTGGGTCTGAACTCTGGGGGCTAGTCCCAGTTACTGGGGTCTTGTCTAATAACCAGGCCCTGTACTGAATGATTGGCTCTGACCTAGTCATTGGGCCCTGGTCCTCAACATTGACTTCAAAGCCTGAACTCTAGCCCCAGATTCTGCTCATCAGCCCTGGCCCTGGCCCTTGGTCCTCATCTCACATCTATTGTCTGAGGCCCAAGGAATCAGTGGGGTTTCACCAGAAGTCCCTTTGCTATTCTAAGCCTCATTCT
>NW_022196912.1:127118833-127123616 GCF_008632895.1 Mastomys coucha | reverse complement strand
TTCCCAGGGTCATCCAGAGTCAAGCAGTGTTAGCCAGGGATAACCCAGACCAGCCTGAGGTCAGCCAGCATCACCCAAGGCCACACAACTATCCTGGCAGAGGACTAGAATAGTCAGCTCAGCAAAGCCATGGTGATGCAGAATGGAGAGTTTATTCCTGCCAGACAGGGCTCCACAGATAGGCAGGCCCCTCACTGTACATGACCTCCCAGACTGCAGTTGGTTCTAGACTATCGCAATAGTCTTCTGCATTCTTGATAAGTAGGCAAAATGCTAACAGGATGACAAGATTTTATGTAGAAAACAGAAGCATCTACAGAATAGAACAGAAGATAATAGATACTAGAGGTCTGCTAGAGAGCCCAGTGGAGTCTCTTTGTAGAGCCAAGCTGTAAGCTCAAACCTGAACTGAGCCTCAGGGTTGAACCAAGTACAAAAGCAACCTTCAGGACCCTAAAGACCATACAGGCTGTGGGCAGGATGGAGTCCAGGCAGACTAGTGAATGGACCGTCAGATATAACACAATGAGCCGTGGCAACAGTGGGTACTGAGCCAAAGAAGGCTCTGGGACACCCAGGGCTTCTCTGCCTCTCGATCTCTTGATGTATGTACCAGGTGATCAACTGACTGTTTAGTGGAGTCATGCCATTACAACCTTAGGCTTCCTCCTCATGGGCTCGGGGGAGGATGTGGCACCTTGCTTTAGTTGGATATGTACAATAAGTTCTCAGGCCTGGCTTTCCTGGTGTGGTTTTCATTATCCATGGGTGCCTATAGTCTTAATTATCTTTAATAAGTTTACAGGGTGACACCAAATTTAGGGATAAGTTGTTTATCAGTCTGTGTCTTTGGAAGGTGCTGTGCCGGTGATGTTGTTTACATAGCCACCAAGGTGACTTATCATCCTCCAGCCTCCAAACGGAATCAAAGGCCATTTGAAAAAGAGAAACCTCTCAGGGAAAGGTATAATCCAAAAACAAAAAAGCCTCTACTTCACACAACATGGAGTAATTTAAGTCAGGGTACAGCTTGATCTTAACACACACACACACACACACACACACACACACACATACACACACACACACACACACACACACACACAGACAATGTAAGAGACCAAGAAGGGGATCAAGGGACACAGAAGTACAGGATGTAGAGATAGAGATGAGAAGTAACCAAAGGGGAGAGACATGAGGACTAGAGGGAAAAGAGACAGGGAGAGAAAGACACATGCAAGCAAGAGAGACAGACATAAGGAAGGGAAAGGTGAGAAGAGACAGACAGACAAAGGTGCAGCAATGTGGCCCACCTACTCAATGATACTCACATGAAGGCCCTGGCACACACTCTTAGATGAAAGCCATGCACCTACAGGCACGTAGCCACAGCCTCACACCGTGCTCCACATAGACACACACACACAGCACCTGCCTGCCTATCTCAAGCCCACCTACCCATTGCCTTTCCTCCAGGCCTTTGTCCTCTGGAGCATGCTGAGGGTAACTCAGTCTGGACACTTCTTATTGAGGCTCAGTGAACAGCCTGAGAGGTTCTGGATCCACTGTCGTTTTCTGTCCCTGTACTCCATGTCATGCTTCAGAGGGTACTAACTGAATGCAGGAATCATAGTCTGGGGTCAGGGTGTACTAAGGGATAGGATCCTATGAGGATTTGTCCAAATAAGGTCCAAACACTGAGTGAAGAAGGTGATATGCAAGATCAACTGGCACCTGAGAGCTCTCTAGCCAGTTCTCTGCCCAGAGCTCAGGGACATAGTGGCTGAGGGACATTACATCTGCCAGACCTGGCCTTTCATCTCAACTCTAGGTCATGGGTAACTTCCCAGGTCTCTACTTTGTTCCTGGTAACTATGCGTTCAAGTCTAAGAACCTCAGTGAGACACAGAACCAGCAATGATGAAAGCCTCCATGGATCAGGAAGAGAAAGAGAGAGGCAGAAGGGACAGGTCTCTGGACACATGAGATTCCATCCACAAGCTCAGCCAGCCAGTGAACAGGGTGTACCCCAGCACACAGGTCTAAAGGAGTAGAGTCTATGGGAAGAGATACTACTTGGTCTCTGTCTGCACTGGCCCGGGAGCAGAGGCTGGGAAACACAAAACAGGGTAAGACATGGAGACAGGGAGATGAAGGAGCCTTTGGGACCACATGATGGGAACTAGGCTGTGCTCTGACTAAGCCTGTGTGTGTGGCAGCCGTCTCATGGGGAAGACACCCAGAGACCAGGCAGAGGAAAAGGGTAATCAGGGCTGAGAAGACAGCAGAGTCTGAGGAGGTGGAGGGCAGCTACAGCCCATTTGTCAAGGTATTTGGATATGTACTTCACGGACACAGATCTAAGAACCAGGCCTGGTCCTCGCCTACCCTCAGACAGTGTCCCACATATGGGTGTAGGTCTTTCAGCACTTCATCCCACGGGCCTCTCACACTGGAAGATCCATCTGAAAGGCTGATGTTGTGGTGTGGGAGCCCAGGACTGAGGCCTAGGGCACGGGGTGGCAGAGGTGTCCAGTATGTAGAGTTCTCAGAGTGCAGGTGGGGACAAGCTCTGCAGTGTTCCTCCATGAGAGGACAGGCTGAGACAGGGACTGAAGGACATCCATAGGGTCAGCACATGCCAGGCTCTGGATGAGAACACTGCCACCCTCCGGCAGCTGGCATAGCAGCTTCCTGTCAGCAGGGGAAGAGTTCCTGGCCGGGAAAGATGAAATTTTCTCTGCTCTGCATTCATAATAAGTGGATCTTCAGCAATAAGGTCTTAGCATCTAGTCATGGTGGACAGCCAGGAACAAAGGCAATAAATAGATTCCTCTAGAGTCTTTCTGACTAATAACTTGTAGGCATCAAAGTTTCATTTAATAACTTACATCTCTCTTTTTTTTTTTTTGAGACAAGGTCTCTCTACGTAGTCCTGGGTGTTCTGGAACTCCCTATGTAGACCAGACTGGCTGCAAACTTAAGGAGATCCCCCTGTCCCTGCTTCCTAAGTGCTGGAATTAAAAGTATGTGCCACCACACACAACCTAACGTACTTCTTCTGAGAGCAACATTGTTCACCCATGCATATACTGAGTTCAAATTCCTTTATAAATGTTCGTTAGCTTACAAAGTAGTGAATTTCCATAAAGTTTCTTGATGTATCCTTACTTTTGGCTAATCGAACTATTAACTTGTCCTCTCCCCAGTCCTCCAATCCCCCCATTCCCACTTCAATCTGAAATCCCCCTCCCTCCATTTTCAAGCTGCCTGTGTTCTACATCCCCCTCAAGTTATTTTTTCCTTATGTGGAGGTTTATAGATTTGAATGCAGGAACGCTTCACTTTGGCTAAGCCTCCCCCAACCCAGCCTTTCCCATCCCACACCTCCTCACGCTTGGTTTAGCCCACGTCCCCTCATGTGTAAGGTGTTTCTCTTCAGTCTGAGGTATTACTCCCAGAGCCCTCTGTAGAGCTGCCAACGGTCGCAAATAGCTTTCGTCTGGTTTTACTGTGGAAAGCTTTTATTTCCCCTTGAGTTTTAATAGTTTTCTGGATATTATACCCTGGGTTGAGAGTTTTGGTCTTTCAGAACTTGGAATGTCTTTCCAGGCATCTGGCCCTAAATGTTTCTACTGTGGGGCTGCAGAGATGCCTCAGTGCTTAAGAACCCTTGTTCTTGCAGAGGGCTGGGTTTTGATTCCTAGTACCCACATGGCAGCTAAGAACCATCAGTTCCACAGGATTCCATTCCGCTTTCTGGAGGTTGTCTGGACTACTCAGCACAACAGGGTCCTGAATTATAGAATGGAGAGTTCACACTGACGGACAGGCAGGTCCTCACTGCTCATGCCTTCCCCATTGCTCCCCAGATCACAGCTGGTAGATATGGAATGGAGAGTTCACATTGACAGACAGGCAGGTCCCTCACTGCTCATGCCTTCCCCATTGCTCCCCAGATCACAGCTGGTCACACACTCTGAAGGACAGTTGTGTGAACTTAGTAGGTTCTTATCTCACAACTGATGGCAATGAGGTTCATTGAAGGCAGAGTGAACAAGCTCAGGATAAGACACAAGTGGAAGAGGGGACACTGAGATTCTGAGATAAACCAAGAGACTAAGGGCACATTGAGATACTGAGAGAGAAAGACAGAGACAATGAGAGACAGAAATACAGACCACTGAAAGAGACAAGGATCACTGAGTGATGAGATGAGGGGACACACAGACAGACAGATACACAGACACACAGACATTGATAGAGACACAAAGAAAGTGGACATGGAAGTTTTGAGAGCAACTGGTAGAAGGTGAGGGAGGCACAGAGGCAATACACACACAGGAAGACTCCAGAGAGACCAAGACTGAAAGAAACAGATACTGAGTGAGACAGACACACCAAAAGGATTAAGAGCACTGGATGCTTTTCCCAGGAATGCAGATTCAGTTCCCAGCACCCACATGGCAGCTCACAACTGTAATCCCAGTTCCAGGGTGTCCTGCAGGATTGTTCATGCATGTGGAGCATGGAAACTCACACACACACACACACACACACACACACACACACACACTCATGTGAAGGGTGTGGCACACTCTCAGATGAAAGCCATGCACTCAGAACCAGGTGTGAAAGAAAACTCCTCAGACTCAGACCTACAGCACCCACACCCAGCTCCATGCAGACATACACAGCACCTGCCTGCATGTTCCAAACCTCAAACCCATCGACCCACTCCCTCTCCTGCAGGCCTTTGTCCTCAGAGTGGCACACTGAGGGT
>NW_022196912.1:127112765-127117718 GCF_008632895.1 Mastomys coucha | reverse complement strand
CATGTATTTCATGGACACAGATCTAAAACCAGGCCTGGTCCTTGCCTACCCTCAGACAGTGTCCCACACATGGGTGTAGGTCTTTCAGCACTTCATCCCACGGGCCTCTCACACCAGAAGGTCCATCTGAAAGGCTGATGTTGTGGTGTGGGAGCCCAGGACTGAGGCCTAGGGCACGGGGTAGCAGAGGTGTCCAGTATGTAGAGTTCTCAGAGTGCAGGTGGGGACAAGCTCTGCAGTGTTCCTCCATGAGGGGACAGGCTGAGACAGGCTTTGACATCTCCTTTGTGTCCATAGGCCCTGCCCATAGTGCCCTTGTTCATGGTACCTGTGGGATCACATACTCAGTGTCAAGTAAACCACCACCACATACTGGAAGGGTCTACACTCTTCTTGAAGGGTCTACACTCTCCTTGAAGGGTCTACACTCTCCTTGAAGGGTCTACACTCTCCTTGAAGGGTCTATACTCTCCTTGAAGGGTCTACACTCTCCTTGAAAGGTCTACACTCTCCTTGAAGGGTCTACACTCTCCATGACTTATCCCAGCTCACACAGGTTCTGTCCCAATCCACCAGTCTTCAGTGGGCAATCATGCCATGAACAGAGAGGGGAAAGGTGTGGTTGCCCTATATCCTGACACACTCAATAGTCTTGTGCATTTGACACTCATGTGTATAAGCATGTTCATGCTCACTGTAGTCCCCCATCTAACAGGGGACAATGGCATCCTCCTTGGGAGCTAATTCTCACTACCAGCATCTCCTCAGACCAGAGCCCTATAGACCCAGCCTCTTTGAGGAACTAATGTAGTCACAGGGTTTGGTGTTGCTGGCTACAGTGGCTGTTCCAGTGGCTGCCAGAGATGTTTGACCACCATAATCCCAGACTTGAGCATAGGAATAACTTGGAATCAACAGTGTCCAGACACTGTACAAACTGGCCAGAAATGTGCATAGACCCTATGTTATGTGACCAAGGCCTCTTTCTCTAGTATCTTATTTCATGAAAGCCAACAAAATAGGATCCTCTATTCCTTTTATTCCTCTTTGCCTGCTAACAGGGAACCCTCTAGAAAGAGGGTCTCCTCTCTGTCTGCTGGCTGTGGAGATAGAACCTGTATGAGTGATCACAGAGTAATGTTTCCATTCTTGGCCAGTTTCAAGCCAGGGGGCTTAGGGAGAGAGACAGAAGAAGGAAAGACAGGGAGTGAGTCAGAAAGACATGGAAACAGAGCAAGGGAGAGACAGAGACAGACAGACCTGGAAACTGGGGGCTTGGGAAAGAGGTAAATGTGGATACAGGGAGCAAAAGATAGGGAGTTGAAAACAGAGGTGGAGATAAAGACCAGGAGATGGGAGGCAGAGACAAACAAGAGAGAGGGGAGATATAGGCAAAGATAGACTGAGAAAGACAGTAATCAGACAGAGAGACAGACAAGGAGACAAAGATGGAAACAGGGAGAGACAATAATACAGATATATTGATTGACTAAGGTAGAGAGAAATGAATGGCAAGAAGACAGAGAGGCAGGGAGAAGCATATGCAGGTAGAGAAAAAGATGGATACAGAGACAGAGAGAGATTGAAAGAAGGAGAGAGATACAGAGAGAAGAGAGAGACTGAAACAGGCAGAGAGATAAAGACAGTGAGAGGAAAAAACAGAGACGGGACAGGGAGTGACAGAAAGACAGAGAGACAGAGACAGGGAGTGACATAAAGACAGAGAGGCAGGGAGATAGGGAGATGGGAAGACAGAAGGAGAACCAAGAGAAGAGACATATGGAGAGGCAAGATGTTAGTAGAGAGACCTCTGATGGAATTGGCAGAGGTAGAGGCACACAGACAACTGCGGTGGACAGACTGAGCAGAGAGAATACCATTCAGAGAGAGGCTAAGGCTGGGAAAGGCATGGGTGGCCAGAGATGGAGACAGAGTTGAGCCTGTGAGGCAGGGTCAGACACCATCTTGGAAGAGCCAGTGACAAGCCAGAGAGGAGACAGGCTGATGCAGTTTCTACCCCACAGTCCACAGGCTGGAGTCACAGGCCCGTCTCCATGTGGCCAAGGCTAGCTCCCTGCCTGCCAAGCCTGTGTGTGGAGGGACGGGAGAGTGGGGCTGGGCTGAGGCAGGCCAGGATTTTTCCAGTGGAGTGGCCAGTGACTGGGCTGAGGGAATGATCACTGCCCACCATCCCCATGGTTCTGGGTAGTGGATGGCCTTGATTATTTTCCTTCATGTTTAGGGTGGAACCCACTTAGAGGTTGCTAGTACTCTCCTTGATGGCCCAGCCTGTGGCAAGTTAATGGACTCCTAAGGGTAGTTCTTCCACATGGGCTAGGGGTTACAGTCTGGGGCTTGGGGGCTCAGATATCAGTATCAGAAACAAGGTTTGTTCCCAACATTCTCTCTCTCTCTCTCTCTCTCTCTCTCTCTCTCTCTCTCTCTCTCTCTCTCTCTCTCTCTCTCTCTCTCTCTCTCTCTCTCTCTCTCTCTCTCTCTCTCTCTCTCTCACACACACACACACACACACACACACACCTGTCAAGTTACTCATTCTGTGCAGAGCTGGCTCACAGGGCACATGCAAATGGATGTTTGTTCCATACAGAAAAACATGTTTCTCACTCTCTGAGGTTGCTTCCAGAAATAGCAGCAATGATTCTCCCACCTGCAGCTGCAGGTTCCCCCAACCCTGGCCAGGCTGACCAACCTTGGGGATGGGGGTGTCTTTCCCAGCATAGGCCACTGGGGCTGGGGGTCTCCATGGCCACTAATGATGATGTTGAATTCAGTGTTTCCCACTTATCACCACTGCTGGAATCTGACCCACCAAGAGGGCATGAGAGGAGATGGACAAGGATGGGTGGTCCCAACACCCCAGGAAAGTGGGAGAGGCAGGAAGGCTGTAGGTATGCTCCAGGTCCTGGGTTTACCCAGGACCATGGGGATGGTGGGCAGTGATCGTGCCCTCAGCCCAGTCACTGGCCACTCCACTGGAAAAATCCTGGCCTTCCTCAGCCCAGCCCCACTCTCCCGTCCCTCCACACACAGGCTTGGCAGGTAGGTAGCTAGCCTGTGGTCACATGGAGACAGGCCTGTGACTCCAGCCTATGGACTGTGGGGTAGAAACTGCACCAGCCTGTCACTTCCCTGGCTTCCAAGATGGTGTCTGACCCTGTCCCACAGGCTCAACTCTGTCTCCATCTCTGGCCCCCTTCCTTTCCCAGCCTTAGCCTCTCTCTCTCTCTCTGTCTCTGTCTCTGTCTCTCTGTGTGTCTCTCTCTCTGTCTGTCTGTCTCTCTGTCTCTGTCTCTGTCTCTCTCTGTCTCTGTCTCTCTCTTTCTCTGTCTCTCTCTGTCTCTCTCTCTCTGTGTCTCTCTGTCTCTGTCTCTCTCTCTCTGTCTCTCTTCTCTGCTTGTGCCCCCTTTCTTTAGGTAAGAGAGCACATCTTCAGGCATCTCTCCCTAACTCTGTCTATCTCATCTCTGTTATGTCTCTCTTCTCTTGATGCTTGTCTCTACCTGTGTCTATCTCTCTCCATCCCATTCCCTTCCTGACTTCAGTTCTCTTTATCTCTTTGTCTGTATTTCTGGTCCATTTCTTTGACTTCCTATCTTTTGCCTTTTCTGTTTCTGATTTTTCTTTCCATGCCTTTCTTTCTACTTTTCTCTCTCCCTTCCTGAGTCTTCCTGTACCTATATGTTGTTTTTCCATATTTATCTCTCTCGTTCCCTGTTTTCTGTCTCTTTCCTTGTATCTCTGTATGCTTCTCCATGTCTCTCTGCTATCTCTTTTCTCCAGAAAGCAATTTTCTATAAAAGGCCAACCATCAAGGCAAAAAAACAAAAACCAGAAAAACAAACAAACAAAAAAAAAAACACCCCCCCAAAAAAAACTCTTTCAAATAAAAGTTCTTCAGATCACTATGTCCTATACTCAAAAGAAGTTTTTTCAAAGTATAGATTAATTTAACCCTTTTAAATTGAAACACACATTTTTAACTTCTAAAATGTCTCCCCAAAGAAATGAATGTTTTTCTAGAAAAATGTTGTAATTTAGTGTTGGGTTCCTGTCTTATAATATACACTTCCTTAAAAACGTAGTCATGTCGCTTATATCCATTTGGTATGCTCGGAATTTTCTATAATAAACTTCTTCCTGATAGGTGCAAGGATTGGTGTTTGTACTGCTTACTGGATGCACGATTTTAATCATTCAAGGACACACTGCCCCTCTGCTGCTGTCTCTCACTGTCTTTGCCTTTTTCTCACCATTGTCTATCTTTCTCTCTCCCCATCTTTCTGGTCTCTTCCTGTTTCAGTCTCTCTCCAATTCTGTCTCTCCCTGTGTTTCTGTCTCTCTCTCCTCATGTCTATTTCTCTGTGTGCTTGTCTCCCTGTCTGTCCTCTTGGTTTCTGTATTTCTCCTTATCTCTCTATCTTGTCCATGACTCTGTCTCTTTCTCCCTGGTTCATCCCCCACCCCTATAGAAGCACAAGGACAGTTTTATCAGGATTCAATAGGAAAAGGGCAGGGCAGGAGAGTGGTAAGACTCTAGCAGCTGCCTGGAGGCTAGCTGAGGAGGTTGGTAAAAGCCATGATGGTTACTCTCACATGGAGGTCACACATGTCCCAGGGGTGACAGAGGACAGGGAGAGACAGCCACATGGGAAGAAGAGGAGAGTTAGAGGAAAAAGTAAGAAAGCCCAACATGTTGAGGAGGAAGCCAAGGTGTCAAGGAAAGCATGCTAGGAGGAAGACAGAAAGAAGGAAGCTACACTTCTGTGAATTCAGAAGGGAACTTGACTTACAGCCCACATGGCTGTGGGGTGAGCTTCTGGCCCTTCCTCTGCTGTCACCCCTGTCTCTCCCTGTCCTCTGCTATCTTTCCCTGTCTCTCCCTGTCCTCTGCTGTCTCTGCCTGTCTCTGCCTGTCCTCTGTCACCCCATCTC
>NW_022196912.1:127112012-127112383 GCF_008632895.1 Mastomys coucha | reverse complement strand
ACCCCTGTCTCTCCCTGTCCTCTGCTTTCCCTGTCTCTCCCTGTCCTCTGCTGTCTCTGCCTGTCTCTCCCTTTCCTCTGTCACCCCGTCTCTCCATGTCCTCTGTCACCCCTGTCTCTCCATGTCCTCTGTCACCCCTGTCTCTGCCTGTTCTCTGTCACCCCTGTCTCTCCCTGTCCTCTGTCACTCCTGTCTCTCCCTATCCACTGTCACCCCTGTCACCCCTGTCTCTCCCTGTCCTCTGTCACCCCTGTCTCTCCCTGTCCTCTGTCATCCCTGTCCTCTGTCACTCCTGTCTCTCCATGTCCTCTGTCACCCCTGTCTCTGCCTGTCCTCTGTCACTCCTGTCTCTCCATGTCCTCTGTCACCCC
>NW_022196912.1:127110107-127110434 GCF_008632895.1 Mastomys coucha | reverse complement strand
CTCTGCCACCCACCCCTGTCTCTCCCTGTCCTCTGTCACCCCTGTCTCTCCCTTTCCTCTGTCACCCCGTCTCTCCATGTCCTCTGTCACCCCTGTCTCTGCCTGTCCTCTGTCACCCCTGTCTCTCCATGTCCTCTGTCACCCCTTGTCTCTGCCTGTTCTCTGTCACCCCTGTCTCTCCCTGTCCTCTGTCACTCCTGTCTCTCCCTATCCACTGTCACCCCTGTCACTCCTGTCTCTCCCTGTCTCTGCCTGTCCTCTGTCACCCCTGTCTCTGCCTGTCCTCTGTCACCCCTGTCTCTCCCTTTCCTCTGTCACCCCTGTCTC
>NW_022196912.1:127107547-127109328 GCF_008632895.1 Mastomys coucha | reverse complement strand
GTCCTCTGTCACCCCTGTCTCTGCCTGTCCTCTGTCACCCCTGTCTCTCCATGTCCTCTGTCACCCCTGTCTCTCCATGTCCTCTTTCACCCCTGTCTCTGTGCTCCCCTTAATCTCTCTCTGTCTCTACACATCTCCACCTCTGTCTACTTCATATCTGTCTTTCCCCCCTGTCTGTCTCTGTCAGGCTTCTCCTTGTCTCTCCCTGAAGTCTTGCAGTTTCTCCCTTTGTCTTTCTGTCTCTATCTCACCTTTATTATGTCTCCCTATCTTTCTTACCTTCCTGACTTTCTTTCTCTCTCCCTGAGTCCACTGGCCTGAAACTGGCCAAGAAGGGAAATACCATTCTGTGATCACTCCTACAGAATCTACCTCCATAGCCAGCAGACAGAGACTGGACCCTCTTTCTAGAAGGTTCCCTGTTAATAGGCAAAGAGAAATAAAAGGAACAGAAGATCTCATTCCATAGAGTTTCATGAAATAACATACTAGAAAAAGAGGCTTTGGTCTACATAGAACTCTGGCCAGTCCCAGAAGTGTCTGGACACTCTTGACCCCGGGCCATTTCTATGTCTGAGGTTGTGGTGGTCAGCATCTCTTGCAGCCACCGAGACAGCAGCTGTAATCACCAACATCAAGCCCTGTGACTACATTAGCTCCTCAAAGAGGCTGGGTCAACAGGGCTCTGGTTTGAGGAGTAGCTAGAAATGGAAGTGAGCCCGAGGAAGACCCTTCTGCCCTCTAATAGATGGGGTGTGAGCTTGAAAGGCACAAGAGTGTTATACATGACAGTCTGAGTGGACCACATTCTGCCCGCTCTCTGTCTGGCATGGTTGACAACTGAGGACAGTGGTGGACTAGGGCCGAGTCTGTGTGAGCTGGGAGAAGCTATGGAGAGTGACAAGCATGGCATGGAGACGTCAGAGGCCCTGGTCTTCCAGCAGTCCTTATGGTGATGGTTCACCAGACACTGGATGTGTGGCCCATGCTGGGACCATGGGCAGGGCCAGTATGGGCTGGGTCTCTGGATGGACAAAGATTTTTAGAACCTCTTTCAGCTTCTCCCAACGTGGAGGAACACTGCACAGCTTGTCACCACCTGCACTCTGAGCACTCTATACCCTGGACATGCTCTGTTACCCAGTGTCTCAGGCCCTAATCCTGGGCCCCAGTCCCATAGCACAACCATTTTTATAATTCCTCCAGTGTGAGAGGCCATGGAATGATGCGGAACTCAGTCTGGGGGCAGGTAGGAGCCAGGCCTGCTTTTGGATCTGTGTCCATGAAGTACATGTCCAAATTCCATGACTAAGGGGCCAAAGCCACCTCCACTTCCTCACAGGTCCCTCAGTCCTGATTATTCTTCCTCTGCCCGGTCTCATGGGTGTCTTCCCCATGAGGTGAAGACAGTGTGTGGTGGTGGTTTACTTGACACTGAGTATGTGATCCCACAGGGACCATGGACAAGGGCACTATGGGCAGGGCCTATGGACACAAAGGAGATTCAAAGCCTGTCTCAGCCTGTCCCCTCATGGAGGAACACTGCAGAGCTTGTCCCCACCTGCACTTTGAGAACTCTACATCCTGGACACCTCTGCCACACCGTGCCCTAGGCCTCAGTCCTGGGCTCCCACACCACAACATCAGCCTTTCAGATGGACCTTCCGGTGTGAGAGGCCCGTGGGATGAAGTGCCGAAAGACCTACACCCACATGTGGGACACTGTCTGAGGGTAGGCAAGGACCAGGCCTGGTTTTAGATCTGTGTCCATGAAATACATG
>NW_022196912.1:127104420-127105742 GCF_008632895.1 Mastomys coucha | reverse complement strand
CTCCTGTCTCTGTCTCTCTCTCCTGTCTCTGTGTCTCTCTCTCCTGTCTCTGTCTCTCTCCTGTCTCTATCTCTCTCCTGTCTCTGTGTCTCTCTCCTGTCTCTGTGTCTCTCTCTCCTGTCTCTGTGTCTCTCTCCTGTCTCTGTGTCTCTCTCTCCTGTCTCTGTGTCTCTCTCTCCTGTCTCTCTGTCTCTCTCCTGTCTCTATCTCTCTCTCCTGTCTCTGTGTCTCTCTCTCCTGTCTCTATCTCTCTCTCCTGTCTCTGTGTCTCTCTCCTGTCTCTCTGTCTTCCCTCTCCTATCTCTGTGTCTCTCTCCTGTCTGAGTCTCTCCCTCTTCTGTCTCTGTGCCTCTTCTTTCCTATGTTTCCTCCTTATCCCCATGTCTGCATCTCTATCAGTCTCTATCCCTGTGTCCCCTGGTTTCCATTTCTGCCCCTCTGCATATCCTCCATCTTTCTCTCTGTGAGTCTGTCTTCATCTCTCCCAGTGTCCGTGTCGCTGTGTCCCTTTGTTCCCACACAGAGGTGTATTCTCACAATCTTTAAGTGCCCAGGTCCCCTGTCTCTCATTCCTTGTCTCATTGTTTTCATTCGTGCCTCTGTGCCTCTTTATGTCTCTGTGTCTCTGTGTATGTGTCTCTCTCAGTATCTCTGTCTCCCTCAGTATCTCTGTCTTTCTTCATCTCTGTCTCTCTTGAGTTCTCTGTCTTTATGCCTGTCTAATGTCTCTGTGTTTCCTTCATCTCATCTCTGTCTTTCTCAATATTCAATATTTCCACGTCCCCTTTATTCTTTGCGTCTCTGTCTCTGTCTTGTCTCTTTCTCTGTCTCTCTGTCTTTCTGTCTCTCAGAATCTGTGTCCCTCATGTTATTTCTCAAAATGCCTCCCTATCTCCTTCAATGAGACTGTTTCTGTTTCTCTCTCTCTCTCTCTCTCTCTCTCTCTCTCTCTCTCTCTCTCTGTTCTGTCTTTCTCAGAAACTCTGTGGCACCTTTTCTAAGTGTGTCCCTTTCTGGGACTGGCTCAGTCTTCCTTCTTGGACCTCAGTGTCATCGATTGTGAGGCCATACCCTGCTATGAGTCCAGATGACTGTCCTCCATAGTCTACCTGTGATCTAAGGGATATTGAGGCAATGCATGTGCAGTGAGGGGCCTGCCTATTTGTGGAGCCCTGTCCATTCTGCATCACCATGGCTTTGCTGAGCTGACTATTCTAGTCCTCTGCCAGAATAGCTGTGTGGCCTTGGGTGATACTGGCTGACCTCAGGCTGGTCTGGGTTATCCCTGGCTAACACTGCTTGACTCTGGATGACCCTGGGAA
>NW_022196912.1:127084677-127103678 GCF_008632895.1 Mastomys coucha | reverse complement strand
AGAATGAGGCTTAGAATAGCAAAGGGACTTCTGGTGAAACCCCACTGATTCCTTGGGCCTCAGACAATGGATGTGAGATGAGGACCAAGGGCCAGGGCCAGGGCTGATGAGCAGAATCTGGGGCTAGAGTTCAGGTTTTGAAGTCAATGTTGAAGACCAGGGCCCAATGACTAGGTCAGGGCCCATTGATCAGTACAGGACCTGGTTGTTAGAACCAGAGGTCAATGATCTGGACCAAGTCACCAGGCCAAATGATCAGGACTATAGCCAGTTACCAGAACCAAGATGCAGATTTCACAGCCCAAGTCATGTTACCCCAACCAGAAACCATTCATTAGAATCTGGGTCTGTTGATCAGAGCCCAAGCTCTACTCTAAATCAGAGCTCAGTGTCGAGGACCAGGGATAAGTGATGAGCCCAGAACTCCAAGATCAGGATCGGGCTCAATCAGAGATCAAGAGCTGGATTCAGTAGTTAAGACCAGGACTCAGAGATCAGGGCTCAGTCAGGATCAGGGCTCAGCCAGGATCAGGGCTCAGTCAGGATCAGGGCTCAGCCAGGATCAGGGCTCAGTTATGAGGACATGGGCTCAGGGTCCATTATCCATGCCCAAGACACAACCAGGACCCAGTGGTCAGAACCAAGGCCTGATGGTCATAAATCAAACACACTGCTCAGAGCTAGAATTCAGTGACAAGGACAAAGATTTAGTGATAAAGACTAGAGAATCAGACCAGACCAGAACCAAGGCTCAGCGATGGGGACCCAGACACATTTCTGAAGACTAGAACTCAGTGACCATGACCAGTGTTTGGTGATCATGAGTAGGACTTAATACTGATCATAGGAGTTCAGTGATCAGGAATAAGACTCAGAGATCATGATCAAGAGCTCAATGATCAAAAGTAAGGCTCAGTAATGAAGACCAGGGCTCAGTCATCAGGACCAGAGCCCAGTGATCAGGACCAGGCCTGAGTCATTAGGACCAGAGCCCAGTGATCAGGACCAGGGCTCAGTCATTAGGACCAGGATTCAGTGATAAGAACCAAGGGTCTCTACAGGGTTAGATACATCCTCTCCCACTGAGGCTGGATGAGGCAGCCTAGCCACAGGCATGGATTCCCCAGACAGTCCCCCATGATGTGTTGGGGGGGGCCTGGAGAGGGAACTCTACACTCTCAGGGAGAAGTGGAGAGAGGGATGGGGAGAAAGGACTGTGGGGGATCAGGAAGGGGAGGCAGTGACCAGGATATAAAGTGAAGAAATAAATTAATTAATGGAAAAACATTGCATATGTGTAAAAAATTTTCAAAGAATAAATAAAATATTAAAAATGAAAAAAAAAAACAAAACCAAGGGTCAATGGTCAGGATGTAAAGGGGGGAGAGAGAGAGAGAGAGAAAGAAAGAGAGAAAGAGAAAGAGAGAGAGAGAGAGAGAGAGAGAGAGAGAGAGAGAGAGAGAGAGAGAGAGAGAGAGAAAAGAACCAAAAGTCTCAATGAGGAGGATCAGGGGTCAGTGGTTTGAAACCAGACACACTGCCCAGGTCCAGAGTTCAATGGTGAGAGCCAGGGATCAGCTATCAGAACCAGTCCAGTAACTACAACCAGGGCCCAGTGACCCCAACCAAAAACCAGTTACTAAGACTGAATAGAATAGAAACTAGCCGGGCAGTGATGGTGCATGCCTTTAATCTGAGAACTCAGGAGTCAGGGGCAGGAGGATCTCTGAGTTCAAGGCCAGCCAGGACAGCCAGGGATACACAGAGAAAACCTGTCTGAAAAACAAACAAACAAAAGACTAGAAACAGTGGACTCAGTGATCAGCGGCAGTCCCTGGTGACTAAGAATGGTCAAGAGGTCAGCGGGACTCCTTTATAATCAGGACATGGTGGTTACTGCCTGTTCCAGGGATCAGAACCAAGTTTAGGGGTCAAGGCATGACTGGGTCATCAGAATAGCACCTCTCCATAAGTACTAACTAGTCCCAGCCGGGCCAAGAGTGTCAGATCAGGCAAGACTGGGTATGTGTGCAGTGGTATGACTATACATCTTCTCAGTATCTGTGTGACCCACCACCATCTTCCCTGCCTCTGTCCACTCACAGATCTCTGTCTCTCTCACTGTCTTTCTCTTTCTTACTGTCCTGTCACCTACCCCATGGTTATCTCTTCCAATGTCTCAGTGTCTTTGTGTTATCTCATCCATGTCTAGCTCTCTTGGGAGCTATCTCTTTTTCTATCTCTGTGTCCCCTCACCCTACATCTGCCTCTCCCAGTATCTGTCTCTCTGATAGTCTCTGTGTCCCTTCTCCATCTCTCTTTCTTGGTGCTTTGTATTCCCTGATCTTTCTGAGAGGGGGGTGGTAAATAGAGGATTATGGGACAGTGAGTGTGTGTCTCTGTATGTGTGTGTGTGCCTGTGTGAGTGTATGTCTATGGAGTGTCAGTGTGTATATGTGAGGGGGTGTCAGTGTACATGTGTGAGTGTGTGAATCAGTATGTGTGAGTATGTGTGTGGGTGGAGGCAGTAGTGTATGTATGTGTGTGTGTGTCTGTGTAAGTGTGTGTGTCTATGGGGATGACAGTATGTATGTGTGAGTGCATTGTCTGTGGGGATTGAAGTGTGTATGTGTGAGTATGTATATGTCTGCATGTATGTGTGTATGTGAGGGGGAGCATGGGAGTGACAGTATGTATGTGTGAGTGTGTGTGAATGTGTGTGTTTGTATGAGTGTGTGGAGTAGCAGTGTGTATGTGTGAGTATATTGTGCATTGTGGGTGTGAGTGTGTATCTGTGTGGGTGTGTGTTTCCGTGTGTCTGTGGAGGTGGCAGTGTGTATGTGTGAGTGTATATATCTGTATGAGTGTGTGGAGTAGCAGTGTGTATGTGTGAATGTGTTTCTGTGTGAGTATCTGTATGTGTGAGTGTGTGTGTCTGTGAGTATCTGTATGTGTGAGTATGTGTTTGTCTGTTGGGGTGGCAGTGTGTATGTGTGTGTATGTGTGTGAGTATCTGTATGTGTGAGTGTGTGTGTCTGTGGGGTAGCAGTGTGTATGTGTGAGTGTGTGAGTATCTGTATGTGTGAGTATGTGTTTGTCTGTGGGGGTGGCAGTGTGTATGTGTGAGTGTGTGAACCTATGGGGCAGCAGTGTGTGGGGGTGGAGGCACGTCCATAGAAGTGGCCCTTAAAGGCCTTATGCCCCTAGTCTTTGCAACTTTCCATGTTTGTCTCACAAGCACTTCCCTGATGTCTCCATCTCCTTGTCTTGTTTCTGAGCCTACTTCTCCCTCAGTCTAGGTCCTGACATAGGGTAGTGGGAGGCAGTGCTACTGTCTTGATCAGTTTTCCCTTCAAGAGCACAGTCCCAGGCCCACAGGGACTGCCGGGATCCCTACCACACTGCATCTGTGTCTCTGCCCAGGCACAGCAGAGCTCAGTAAACATATCCATACCAGAAAACTCACACATATGCATGCACATGTGAGTGCGCAAACACACACACACACACACACACACTGACAGACAGACTTAGACACATACTAAGAGGAGCACATGACAAACACACTAAACACAGTCACCAAGAGACAATGGACAACTGACAAATACATAGATATACAAACACATAAACTAAACATACTCAGAGACACTGACACTCAAATACTCAAGTACATGTTGTGTCAACATGCTCAAACATACACATGTATATAAAAAGACATGAACATACTCAAACACATAGTACTTATGCATACATTCAAATACCTAGTCACACAGTCATACCAATGTGCACACACAAGAATACAGACACACTTGTACACATAGATACATGTGTGTGTGACCACAGAAACACAGACACACTCACAATGCCACTTCCCTAATATGTACTCTTCCAGCTACGGCTTCTGCTTCATCCTTCTAGACCTCATGCCCCTATCCAATCCCTGAATGTGTCGGGGAGCCAAGAGGATGGACAGAGATCATGTTCTTGGGATGAGAATGTGAGAACTTTTGGGGAGCCCCTCCACACACCCATGCAGTACTTTATACCATGCTACAAAGCTATGCACACCCTCACACTAGCACACTGTACATGTACTCTCTGTAGTCTCACTGTTCACCATGAACCCAGCTAGTCAGATTCATATGTGAAACGTTTTTCATACCAGCCTCTGCACACACATGCACACACACACACACGCACATATGCATACACATGCACATACACGTGCACATACACACACACACACATAGAGAAGGCAGATGGAGAAGGCATTAGGCCATGACTACAGGACAGGACACAGGATGGTGGTACACAATGAGAGTGAGCCTGGTACAGCATAACAGGAACACTTGGACAAAGTGAGGGTAGTGGGGGCTGGGGTGTACACATTCGAAGTCTTCAGTAGGCTGGGGTCTGCCACCTAGGATTGACCCTGACATGGGAGACATAACAGGCCTGGGTCACACTCAAGCTGAGTATCAGGATTGCCAAGACTATCTAACCTAGGGTAGATGCAGAGGCCATGAGCTGAGCCAGACAAGGAGGCCCTTACCATTCCCACCCCACCCCCACCCAGCTTAGTCTCAGCAAGACCCTGTACTGTGGGCCACAGCTCTGCCCCCACACCCCATATGAAACACAAACACTATTTGCAAATATTTCTAAAAATGCTGAGACCAGGAACCACAGAGCAGGTGGGAGACTAGAGTGGAAAGCCCCATTCACCCATGGGACTGAAACTCAGGGAACCAGAACCATGGGGAGATTTGCATTGTGCTGGGGGAGGTTGGCCCTGGATCAGTGAGCCCAGAGAGTTCCTGGTTACTCACTCCCACTATGTCAACCTCCCCAGCCCCCCAAAAATGGCCAGGCCTAGGCTATGGATGAGTTTCAAATGACCAGGCCCTAAGCACAAGTCACAGAGGACTTCCTGGTGGGCTCATGCTGCAGACATGCCCAGATGGATTGCAGAGCCAGAGGGAGCCATGGCCAGGAAGGTCAGACACCTTAGGGGTGTGCCATCTCTGCTCCTCACAGTCCATCTGCCACCTCACAATCCATGTTGTCGCCGCTCTGGGGCCCAGACCTGGCCCTGTGGATTCCTGTGGGATACACCCAAAGAAGCAATCCCCAGCCTCAGGGATGCACAACTACTTCCCCTACAGACACGAGGAATCTCAGCTCACATGTCCGGGAGCCACAGAAGCCCCCTAAGACCCTACTCTGCTCATAGGGGTTACATCAGGCCCTCCTCCCACCAGCCAAGACAACACAAAGGCAAGGTGATGTGGATGAGAGGCACTCCACGAGTACTTGTGTCTGACATACACCCTGTGGGTATCCTGGCCAGAATCTGGTGACCAACTCAACCTGTGTCCTTAGGGTACTCCATGCCTGCACTCACCTACCCACCTAAGTCCAAGCTTGGTATGATGCAGGGCCCCTGTGCGGACCTGAAAGTCAGCCATGTGACAGGGTCAAGGATGACCCTTCCAACACATGGAGTATTCTACTAACACAGTAAGGCAGACACACAAACACACCCAGATGCAGAGACACACAAGCATGCAGAGAAAACATGTAGACACAAACACATGCATAGACACACAAACACATACACAAACATACAGATATATGCAGACAAATGTACACAGCAACTTACAAATGCACACAGACAAACATGCACAGACAGACACACACAGAGCACAAAATCATGTATACACAGACAAATTTACACAGAGGCACAGATATACGAGACACACCCAAACAGGAACACACATGGAGGCACATAAAGACATACAAGCAGACACATACAGACTTACAGACATACAGATTGACCCACAAGACATGGAGATATACAAAAACACACAACAGGGACACAGAGACATAGAGACACACAGACACACAAATATAAACAGACACCGAGGCACCCAGAAACAAAAACACACCAGGCATTCCACTCCCAGTGGACACACATATGGACATACACAGCACAGTCAAGCAGACAAATGTAATAGATACAGAAGTGTGGGCATACGTGTCACACAATACATGCTAGTATTCACACACAGGTGTGCTCACAAGCCCCACAGACTCACACATACAAGTTTACACTGGCACCCACACTCTGAGGCACATGCTTAGCCACAGCCAGCTGACACTACACACCCCACACACGTTCCAGAGACTCCCACAGAACTTGAAGCACCCAGGCCCACAACAGGCTTTTGGGCCACACACATAAGACATCACAGACACATGTGGGACTCAGCTGTTCACAGGTTTTATGAGAATTCACAGTCCTGACCTTGAACATTCTCCAGAGTGAGGGCTTCCTAGGAACACAGGGACCCCACTCCTTACAGATGAGCATCCAGACAGAGGCACTACCACACACAGACCACGTTAAACACACATAGCTCTGCGTTGTCCCAACACCCAAACAAAGTTCTGGCACCAGAGTCCATGCCAGTCACACAGAACACAGACATGGGCCCATATGCTAGAGAGCCACAAGCAATGTCAGCCAAGGTGTTCACGGCATGCCCATTCACACACACACACACACACACACACACACACACACACACACACAAATACACCCCATGAACAGGCCTGCAATACTGGCTGAAGCCCTGCTCTGCCCAATTTAGTGAGTCCTGAGCCTGAACCCTCTTACCCTCACAGCCCCTTACCTCTCCCTGTATGTTGCTCAGCTATGGCCCCTTCCCACTCCTAGCATGCCACCGCCCTGGTAACCCTCTGCTGCGTACAAGGGCTATAAGGGTCAATGATACAAATCCATCCATCCCCTGACCCCAGCTTGGACCAGGTCAGCTACTGGGAAAGAGAGTCTCTGACCTCAGCTTGGCCCGATGCAGCCATGATGGGAAGACAACCCCTGACCCCAGCCCAAGGCAGTTGTTGCACAGAGCAGCCCCTTAACCCAGGACAGCTGTTGAAGGTAGGCAGCACTTGACCCCTGCCCAAGCTAGATAATGGGAGAGGGTAGATCCAGCTCTTGATATCTGCTGTAGAAAGGCAGGTCCTGGCCCCAGATTAGCCCAGGACTGCTGCTTGGGCAACCCCTGACTCTAGCTCCAGAAATCTGCTGGGGGTGTATCCTCTGGCTGTAGGGTCTGAACAAATGTCCCTCATTTCTCTCACCACAGGGACCTCTGGATCCCACTCTTAGGGCCCACTGGTCCCAGACTCTCACAGGTCAGCCACATCTTGAGCCTATAGAAGTAAGGGCCAGCCATGCCCCTTGACATGGGGCTTCAAAGAATGGTGACACACGCCTTTAATCCCAGCACTTGGGAGGCAGAGGCAGGCAGATTTCTGAGTTCAAGGCCAGCCTGGTCTACAGAGTGAGTTCCAGGACAGCCAGAGAAACACTGTCTCAAAAAACCAAAAAAGAAAAAAAAAAAAAAAAAGAATGCAAGAACCAATCTCCTGACTACACACACAGGCTGCCACGGAGCCTTACCAGCGTGCATACCTCTCCTGTGAACCTAGTCAGGAAAAAAGTAAGGTGCTGGAGCCACCAGCACCCCTGGAGCACCTGATTTCACTGGAGCCCCCAGACCCCAGGCGTCCAGGCACGGAGCCTGACACAGAACTCCAGCTCGGACTTGTGTGCCCTCACCCAGCAATCTCCTCAAGTGGTTTGGGACTATTGTAATTATGCCTTGTGTTTTTCTCTGTTAAAAAGGGCTATTTTCTAATGACACTTTTATGCACAGAATGTGGTGAACATGTGCACTCTGAGGAATGTTTGCTAAAGCAACAGAGGACAGTGGGACTGAGGACAGAGCCCAATGCTAACCTATGGTTGCCTCCTGGGCCAAAACATGGTTGCTCACAGGAAGCCCTGGGTTTCCCCTGTGTGTGCACACGCGCACACAGCAGAGGGGGTGGAGAGATAACTCAAGGGTTAAGAGCACTGGCTGCTTTTCCAGAGAATCCAGATTCAATTCCCAGTACCCACATGGCAGCTCACAACTGTAATTCCAGTTCCAGGGTTCCCTGAAGGATCCTTCATGCATATGGAGCATGGAAGCCGACACACACACACACAAACACACACACACACACACACACATACACATGTGCATGAGAATATAAGATAAATTACCTTTTCAAAATGAAAACCTTAAAAAGAGAGAGGGGGGCTGGCAGAAGCAAAGGTTGTTAGACTCTAGCACACATTGGAGCAAGGTGGAAATGGCTGAGCATCCCAGGGTCCAGGAAACAGTCCTTGCTCCACCATCCTGTCCTGAAAGCAGATGGCTGGGGTGCTAACTAAGAGGCTCCCTCTAGGGGACTGGATGGAAGTTGAAGTCAGACGATGGAAGAAGAGGCTGCACACAGAGGGTAATGATCTAGGAGATCAGAGGTATTGATGAACACACCGGCTAACTCACACTGGACAGGCCCAGGGCAACCCCTAACACCGACTCTCTGCACATTATTTGGCTCAGGTTTGTTGTCTGGCCAATGAAAACCCTCTCTAACTCTGTGCCCCTCCTGGCCCCTCATGTCCGTGTTTGACACCAACTGTCCTTGAGCCCTCGTAGCCCCTCAGGAGGCATGAGAATCACAGGTCAGGATGGCTCAACAAGGTGCCAGGTGGTTAGAATACAGGGATTTCCATCGAGGGCATTAGGCTCTATATGGTTCCACCGCAGTCAGCCTAGGCAGACTCTCGCAACCCACCCTGGCTCCCATTCTAGAAACTGGAATAAGCCGTCTGATTGGAAGGGTGAGGGGTTGGAGTCCCACACTTCCAGGGGTTCTTCAGGAGAGCGTCCCAGGGTCTGCCCCCTAGCTGGCAGTATCAGAGCCACTTTGGTCTTAGCCTTGCCTTGGGTAGATTACTCCCAGACAGCTACATGAGACCCTTTCTACAGAAGTGTCATGGGTCCAGGGCTAGGGACACCAAGTCCAATGGAGGTGCACTGGAGAGCAGAGTCTGAAGATATACACGCGGCTGCGGGCTTGCCTGTGGCCTGTTTTATAAGCTGAGGTTTCCAAGTTGGGCAGCATAAGACATAGTCCAAAAGTGTGGAAGTAACATAATTGGGAATGGCTGAGAATGGCGGAATGTGGCCTTAGGGTTGTCAGAAGGAATCTCAGGACTGTAGACATGTGTGCCTCTCAAGAACAAACAGAAACATACCCAGATCAGACAGGCGGCCTACTGCGCTCACCTTGCTGATCTCCAAGCACAGATGGGGATCACAGAGCACAGCTCTGAAGGCTCCTACAGACCTGAGCACCTCCCACCTATGTCCTTACTCACTAAGAACCTGACCCTCCCAGCCAGACTGTTGACTGAATGCCCATGTAGCCTGCAAACCACGTTTCCCCTCCCGGGGCAGCAACTGAGGCAGCTCCATTTCCCACCACCCTCAGACCCCACAGAGCTGCCCAAACCAGGCGAGTAGCTCAGAGGGCTCCCTATGTCTTGTCTCAACACCTCATATGGGGTTCCTGGCACATCAACTTGAGATGTCCGAGTACTAATCTCAGTGGAGTGCCGGCTCCAAGCACAAGTTCAGCCCTGCACAGCTCAGAACAAAGGTGCAGACTTTGCCCAGTGCCCAGCTCAGCCGGACAACAATCCAGACTGATCCTGTTTTCCGGCAAAAATGGAAAAGGCCCGCCCTGGTCTCCATAGTGACCACTATAGTCAGATTACATCCCCCATCTGGCTCAGCAGCTCAGCTGGCACTGAGCAGGAATCCCCATAAGCGAACTCTGCTGCCCCTGTGTGAACATCGCCAGCATTGCACACAGCACACAGACTCTCTCCCTAGGGATGATGGGGGAAGGAGGGCTTGTCAGGGTGTGAAGGGCCCCCTGCTCCATCTAGCTATGGACTTAAGGGATGTATCCCTATCTAGTAATTTTAGACGAAAGTACATACGCCAAAAATATAGGGTGGGTAGGGGCATGTGCCTTATTATAAGTCTGTATTGGGAGTGCAGACTTATATTCCTGACCCAGGAGCACACCTCCTGACCCCTGTGTAATTGTCCCAGCATCTTCTGTGCTATTGGATTCCTGGGGTCTGTTGGGACCCCCACCCCCATCCCTGCCAATCAAGACTGGCACACAGGGGATATGATCAGGCCTAGCCCTGGAGCTGGTCAAGGCACAGATGGACCAGTGATGCCTCAACTCCAGGTGTACCTACTGGGTCTCCAGGGTGCCATCCCTATAGTGCAGGGCTCGTGTGCCCCCTGGTGACCATATGTGTCATTGCACATGGAAGGCCAGATTCAGATACTTGGCTCTACCCAACTAGGTGTACAGGTAACAGTGTGTGCCCATGCAAATGTCCATGTGTGTAATCACATGTTTACACACCTGTGTCCCAGACAGACATGATCACTGAGGCCTCAGCTAACTTTTCAGATGTCACCGTGATAAAAGTGTCTACTGCTGGAAATAGTATGACAGGAGCACCAAAGGTTTTGTGGTTTTACAATGTCCTGCCAATTATGGCCTTGCGTTTGGACGAACTATAGTCAGTTTGGAAGCAGATCACCACTGCGGCTGGATATGGTGCCCCCAAGAACAGGTCTCTTCTGCCACCATGTGGCCATTGGTGGTATTGTCTTTGCAGCTCACAGGAAGCTCCTCTTACACAAGCGTGGAGGGACTGTCTAAGGAAGTGATTCTCAACCTGTGGGTCGGGACCCCCTCCAAGGAGTCCTATGTCTTTTTCACAAGAGTTGAAAGTCAGATATCCTTCATATTTACATTATGATATGAAACAGTAACAAAATTACAGTTATGAGGTAGCAAAGAAATAATTTTATGGTTGGGATCACAACATAAAGAGCTGTATTAAAAGGTCACAGCGTTAGGAAGGTTGAGAACCAGTGAGCTAAGGGTACATGCCTGGGTTTTGATGATCAAGTTAAGAGTTCAGGCTTGTACTGCAGCTTGGGAGAGACAATCCAAGAACGCTCATATCCTCCTCATGGTTACCCCAAGACTCTATTCATGCCTTGTACCAGCAACAGGAAAAAAAAATTTAAAAATAGATAAATAAGCAAGCCCCGGTCTGGGCTCGTGGGCAGTCTAGATTCCCACATTCCACACAGATCCGCGGACATGACAAGAAATAAAGAGAATTAATAACTGAGGTGAGAGGGCTAAGTGTCAACAGAATTAGGGGTACCCAGGGCCACCAGCTCCAGCTGCACCCACCCCACCCCACCCCCACCTGTACTGTCCCTGTACTGTTGGGTTCCTAGGGCCTCCTAATGAGACTTTGAGGAAGCACTGGTCAGGGCCGTCCGTCACACTAGCTGGTGACCTAAGCACCCGCTATACACCTATGACATCGCCACAATGACCAAAGCGTAGTGTTCGGGTGCCCCCTGGTGGACGGATACACCATTGCATGCTGTGCCAAGCCGAGTTCAAAAATTGGCACCACCCAGCATTTGACGTGTGGCTTGAATATTCCGGGAAAAGTCCATTGCAGAGAACTATTTGTTTCTTTGTAAGTGGTTGTCAGTTGAAGAGAGCTTCTGGACTAGGGGTCGGGGTTTGTGTCTGCTTCTCTTCTCCGTGCTGAGACCCCATTTGGCTTGCCTAAGCACCTGCTATACACCTGTGGCATCTCCACAATGACCACAGTGTAGAGCTCAGGTGCCCCCTGGTGGACAGATGAACCACTGCATGCTGTGCCAAGGCAAGTTCAAAAACTGGCACCTACAAAAACCTACTACAATAGAAGCTTCTTAAAATGTATACATATATGATAGAAATCTAAATGGAGTCGCCAAATAACAGAAGAGATGAAGGCCCAACTAGACATCTCTGACCACCAAGTGAAGCCTAGGGTGGGTTACATCTAATCGAGTTATTGGCCAAAAGTGTCCCCCTGTAGAAAAGCCCAAAAAACTCGGGTTGTTTCCAAGGCTATTGGTCGCTCTATACAAACTATTGCCAGGCCCTATTTCCATCGTCAGAGAAGTCCCACAGGAGTGGGACTAACACAGAGACCCACAACTGGACAGTGTGCTGAGAGTGAGACCCTGGCACATCCAGTCCTGAGTGCGATGTCTTCATGGAACCACTCCCCTCAGGTCTCAGGGAACGATGCTCAAGAGGAGGCAGAAAGATTATTAGGGACCAGTGGGGTGGAGGACACAAGGAAACAAGGCCTCTGGACACAACCAGAGAGATGCACACATGAACTCCCAAACACTGTGGTAGCACGCACAGGCCTGCACAGGTCCAAGCTAGATGGGCTCTCAGCACGAAGAAGAGAAGCGGACACAAACCCACACCCTGAGTCGAGAAGCTCGCTTCAACTGACAACCACTCACAAAGAAAAAATAGTTCTCTGCAATGGAGTCTCATTGAACCTTCAAGCCACACTTAAGGGCAGGCCCCAGGGTCCCACAGTAGATGGCCAACACAAACAAGCTGGGGGGGGCGGTTATTATCTCACAATGCTTTGTTTGGCTTTTTGTTTGTTTACCCTGCCAGTCTTTTGCTTGCATATCATGATTTCAGATTTTGTGTTTTTGTTTTGTTTTTTGTTGTTTTGGGTTTTTTCCAGAGTTTCTCTGTATAGCCCTTTCTGTCCTGGAACTCACTCTGTAGACCAGGCCGGCCTCGAACTCAGAAATTCGCCTGCCTCTGCCTCCCAAGTGCTGGGATTAAAGGCGTGGGCCACCACCGCCCGGCCAGATTTTGTGTTTTTATGCCGTGTGTGTGCGTGTGTGTGTGTGTGTGTGTGTGTGTGTGTGTGTGTGTGTGTGTGTGTTTAGACCCTTATGTCTCTAAGCCCCCACGCTGAGGCTCCAGCACTGTTCACATTATTACAAATGAGTCTGGCATGGAGAGAGACCAACAATGGTGGGAACAGGTGAAGGGATCCAGAGATTATGTGATGGCATTGCAGTCTCACTGTTGACCAGTATTCTAGTCAGTCTGGGAGACGGTCGCCACTGAGTCTGGAGCCAAGGTGTGGCAGTTCTGGGACGTTTAGAGCTGAGCCTGGGCCAAGTGAGGAATGGCTCTGGGTGCAGAGCCTGGGCTGAGCTCCAGAGACTACTATGAAGACACTGCTCCTCCCAACCCTGTTCTAACCTGCATGAGCAAGACTCTACTGACTTCATGTGGCCACTCGTAGAACTGTACTTGCTGCTTACTCGAAACTCTTGTTAGAGCAGATTGGGGAAAGGCCAATTTCTCAAAGCAGGTGGGGTCAGTAGCTCTTCTTCCTACTGTAGGAGACAGCGCATGCTCTGATTAGTTATGCAGTTATGATGGGAAAGGGCATGTGCCCCATGTGTCTAAGGCTGGAGGAAATGTGCATGCCCTGCACTTGGAAGTCAAGGTAGGGTTGCAGGTTTACATATCCAGGCTCATGTCCACCTCACGCTAATGTCCAGGCTCGGTGCATAGCCATGTGTGTGCACAGTTACTGCCAGCAGGTTCCAAGGCCAAGCCATGCTCCTCAGCAACCTAGACTCCACATCCCATGTGGGCACAGGACCACACCCCACACTAAGAGGATTTATGACTGAAGTGAAGTGATGTTCATGAAACTTGATGGAATTAAGGAATACTGAGGGCGAGTGTCTCCAGCCAACCCCACCTGCACTTTCCTGTGGGCTGTTGAGTTTCTAAGGCGTGATGGGATACCCCCTGTCTGACACTGAGGGAGCGTGCCCTGGAACGGTGGAGTCAGGTCACACTGGCAGGTCAACTAAGCACCACAACGCACAATGCACATGTGCTCATGTGCCCCCTGGTGACTAGATGCACCATTGCAAGCTCTGCCAAACCAGATTCAAAGAACTGACCCCACCCAGCCAGGTAGACTCTCAGGTGCAGGTGACACATACTCAGAGAAAGTGTATGTGCCGTTGTGTGTCTGTGTGTGTGTGTGTGTGTGTGTGTGTGTGTGCACATCTGGGTCTAATCCTCTCCAAACCCTCTCCACTAAGGCTCCAGCACTGGTCAAAGTATCACAGTTGAGTGGGGCATGGAGAGAGGCCAACACTGGTAGAAAGAGATCATGTGATGGTGTTACAGTCTTGCTCTTGGCCAGGATTCTCTGGATGACCAGATTGTAGTCAGTCTGGGAGAGGGTCGCACTGGGGTATGGCAGTTCTGGGACGGTTAGAGTTGAATCCGGGATCGGGTGAGAACTGAACCTCTTTGGAGGTAGAAATGGAGTGTGTGTTGGGTTCTGCAGCCTCCACTGTGGTCAGGACTTGCCCTCCTAAGACTAACCAGCAACTCCAACCAAGCAGGGAGCTGGTTAGTGTCCACAGGAGCAGAGCTCTGCTGCCACCGTGTGGCCACTGGAGCACAATACAACCTGCCACTCGCAGAAGGTTCTTGGCAGAGTGGGTGAGAACAGACTGTGAGAAGGGAAGGATGGAAGTGTGTGCATGCCCTGTCTGGTTGAGGTAGGAACACACACAGTCCTCTTGGTGGTAATCAAGTTGGGGTTGCAGACTTATACTGCATTTGGGTAAGTCAGCCCAAAACTTAGGCTCCCCTCATGGCAACTCCCTGGCTGTGTGCGCGGCATGTGACCCATCTATCCAAGACGGTAAGGGGGTGTGTCCTATACTTGGTGGTTATGGGTTTATAACTGCAGGTTTATACCAAGGTTTTGGGGGATACCCTGAGGCCCATGCACTCCCTTGTGCTAGCCTGCAGGCTCTGTGCATGGTATTGCACAGTTACTGGCAAGACATGTGGAAAGGCAGAGCTTCCACTACCCCTGTGGACACATGGCTATGCCAAGAGCAAAAGTGGTTTATGACTAAGGTGAGGGAGTGTTGGTGGGGTGTCTCCAGAATTAAAGGATATCACTCCCACCTGCACTTGTATCTCCACTTCTTGGGTTTCTAAGACCTAGTGAGGCCTCTTGCCAACCAGGGTCTGCCACTGTGGTCAGGCACAGCTGTGGGCCGGTCGACCCATCAGGTCACACAGGCAGGTGAACTTGTGAGGCCAAAGCAGCTTATGCCAGGTCCCAGGAGCACAGAGCTTAAATGCCCCCTAGTGTCCAATTGCACTGCCGCATGCTCTACCAGACCAGGAGGAATCTGGAGACCATGGAAAGCATGCCAAGGTCCTTCGCCCCTCCAAAAGCCTCAGAAGAAAATACACACATGACACAGGCACACGTAGATGCCAGAGGACAACTTCCGGTGTCAATCCTCACCTTTCCCTCGTTAGGGACAAGGTCTCTCTGTTGTCCGTGGCTGCACACGCCACGGATAGCTGGGATGCACATTTCCAGGGTTCCCTTCCATCTTATCTCAGGAGCAGAGGTGTTACAGACACAGGTTGCCACACACACACAGCTGTTTAGGCTCTGAGAATTCAAACTCAGGTCCTCACACTAGCTGGGAATGCGCTTCACTCCCTGCGGCCCTGTGACTTTGTTTTGAATTGTAGGCTTTAGTTATAAAGTCGGTCTGGGGTAGGTTAGTTCTTACTTCCATGCTTGAATCTTTTCTGAGTGAATAGTTTAAGCCATTGCTGCTTGCTGTCATTGCCAGTCTTGGGTCTTAGCTCTCTGTTTGTGCATATTTTCATAGCGTTTTCTGTTTCCTTTCTGTGTTGATCCTGCTTCCTGTTGATAAACTATATTTTCTTCTGGTTTTTTTTCTTGATTTTTTTTTAAAAAATATGGAACACTTCATGAATTTGCGTGTCATCCTTGCGCAGGGACCATGCTAATCTTCTCTGTATCGTTCCAATTTTAGTATATGTGCTACCGAAGCAAGCACTTGATTTTTTTTTCAAAACAGGGTTCCCCTGTGTAGCCCTGGCTGTCCTGGAACCCACTGTGTAGACCAGGTTGGCCTCAAACTTGTAGGTCTGCCTGTCTCTGTCTCCTGAGTGCTGGGATTAAAGGCATGCGCCACCATCCATTGTCCTCTGGTTCTGTACTTTGTCACTTTATGGTGACTGCTCTGAGGGCCATTCAACTCATTTATTAAATTTACTTATCCTAATATCCTTCCAATAAGACATATATTTTAGCCTAACCTGTCTCCTCATAACCCCACTCTCTTCCCCTAACCATGCTGATGTTCTCTGGGCTATGGTTATGAGTCCTGTGCATTATACTTGCCTGCATGCCCTTTCTCCAACAAGAGGCTGGTCACTTGCATCTCTTACAGCAAGTATGGGCCTCTGTCTGGGACAATGTCCGAAGGGGGGGGGGGTCCTCTGAATGAAAATTCCTGTAAGCTCTTCGGCCTAAAATGTCTCCATTGTGCCCCTGCAGGGAGCAAGCAACTGCACACCACTAGCATAGGTGAGCATCAGGATTTGGTTAAAATATTAACCCAGCCGTGGGAAGGCCAAGGTTTGCTCAACATTAGGGCCATCAGTGTCATGTCAGAGTTCAGTCAACAGTGGCAGGCAGGTTGGCCTCAGGCTGTGCAGCAGCTGCACTGCCTTCAGTGGCCAAATTATAGTGCTTTGTGCACCCCCTGGTGGCCTCTCCGCATCACAGCAGTCTCTCCCAATCCCACCCAGCCAGACCCAAGCTCATCTGCCCATTCAGTGTAACACCCAGCTCACTCACTGCCCAAGTCTCACTTGACTTCTGTCTCTCATCATCTATTCCCAGGGCTCATCTGTGCAAGCTCCTGACACTCATTCCTAGTACTGGGAAGGGAACACATAGCCTAACTCTCCACACCCAACTGTAGCCAGATGCCTTAGGGGTGACCACAGAAGTCTCCATGAAATTCTGCCCTCCCCTAGTCCCTCCCCATGTCCCCGCTCCAAAGATGCTATAACACTGGCTGGTTCCCAGAAGGCCTCTCTCCTGCACCCAGAGTCCAGACAGTGCAAAGAGGGCAGCCCTCAATGCTGCTAAGCCACTGAGACATTCCTCTTGATCTTGGTTGTAAATGGCAAATAAAATCCTTTCCACATCCGTTCTCAGCCATGAACCTGAATTCACACAGTGCTCACCCACAGCAAAGAGTGACCTCACGGTTTCCACAGCCATTATGACTGTCAGTTTTATTAACATCGCCCCATCAAAATGTTTGCAGCTTTGATTGTTCCAAGAGGCTGTGGTTTTGATGCCAAGGTTTGGTCAACGCAAATGCTTCTAAGTGCAGCTTGTTGACTAGCAAAACATGATTATTCTTTTATCAGTAACACTCCTTTCATTGAGTAAGACTGAAGTCTTCTTAAACTTGTTAAACTTAATAAACGTATTAAGTCAGTCTTGCCAATGGTGGTGGTACAAGCCTACGGTAACCTGCGGAAGAAGGAAGCCACGTTTGAGCCTGGGCTACACAGTAAGGCCCTGTGGGCACAAACAGGCTCTGGAAAATGCAGACTTTTTTTTTTTTTTTTGAGACTTGTACTCAGACGTTGTGATGGTTTGAATATGTCTGGCCCATGGGAAATGGCACTATCAAGAGGTGTGGCCTTATGGGAAGGGAGGAGTTTAGCCTTTTTAGAGGAAATGTGTCACTGTGGGGATGGGTCTTGAGGTCTCCTCCTATGCTCAAGCCCAGTGTGGAAGGAAAGCCTCCTTCTGGCTGCCTTGGATCAAGATGAAGAACTCTCAGCTCCTGCAGCACCAATCTGCCTGCATGCTGCCGTGCTTCCCACCATGATGATAACAGACTGAACCTCTGGAACTGTAAGCCAGCCCCAGTTAAATGTTTTCATTTATAAGAGTCGCTTGGTCATGGTGTCCCTTCACAGTCATAAAACTCTAAGACACTTAAGCACATGCACTCACCAATGTTCTCCCCAAAATCCCACCAAGACAGAATCTAACACCAAAAACAGATGCTTCTCGGGCCCCTCCCACGAGGTTGCCACTGCATTCAACGCCCCCCAACTTTGAGATGAGGAAGCCGAGGCATGGACCGATTCGGCCACACAGTAAGGATACCACAGCCAAAAGTGAGCCCAAGTAAGTGCCTGTGATGGATGACTAAACTGGCAAGGTCCAAAGAAAAGGGAAAGGGATTCAGCAACCAAGATCTGGAACCAATCATGGGGTCCTGGTGAGTTCAAGCCTAAAGATATGGGGGGGAGTGCGGGGGGTTCCCATTGCAGCGCAGGGAGGCTCACAACCCGGAGGCTGCAGGGGTGGGGGGGTTCCCATTGCGGCGCAGGGAGGCTCAGAACCCGGAGGCCGCAGAGCAGCCGACGTGAAGGTGCTGTGACCGGAACAGAGGGTGAGGAAGGACTAAGAACCAGCAGGAAACTAGAGATCACCACGCCCTGTCTATGGAGAGTCTCTCGCCCACATAATTATTTATTTACTTATTTATAGCGTGTGGGTTTTCATGGTACGCTTCAAGAACTCGAATGTCATCTTTGCCCAGAGGCCATGTTAATCTCCATACTGTTCCAGTTTTAGTATATGTGCCACTGAAGTGAGCACACGTGTGCGTGTACATGTTCATGTATGTATCTATATGTGTATAGGTCAGAGGTTAATGCTATGTGCTTTCCTCAGTCATCCTTCACCTTATTTTTAAAACACCTTTTTAATTATTTATTTTAGTACGTTGGTGTTTTGCATGCATGTATGTCTGTGCGAGAGCGTTGGCTCTCCCTGAAGTGGAGCTGTTAGACAGTTGTAAGCTGCCATACGTGTGCGGAAAAATGAACCCGGGTCCTCTGGAAGCGCAGTCAGTGCTCTTAACCACTGAGCCATCTCTCCAGCCCCTAATTATACTTTGAGAGATGGTTCAGCGATTAAGAACACTGATTGCTCTTCCAGAGGTCCTGAGTTCAAATCCCAGCAAACACATGGTGGCTCACAACCATCCATAATGAGATCTGATGCCCTCTTCTAGTGTGTCTGAAGACAGCTACAGTGTACTTACATATAGTAAATAAATAAATCTTTTTTAATTAATATTTTTACTTTTTTGTTTGTTTGTTTTTTGTTTTTTGTTTTTTTCAAGACAGGGTTTCTCTGTATAGCCCTGGCTGTCCTGGAACTC